>NC_064857.1:29445516-29653016 GCF_024139225.1 Suncus etruscus | reverse complement strand
ATATGGAAAAAGCTCATTATTTTGAGAATGATGTATACAATTTAAACTTTGATGCTATTACAGACAATTTATTCTGTGCCTGTCCAAAAATAACAACCACATCTTTCATTGCTTTTTGTTTGTTTGTTTTGGGTCACACCCGGTGGTGCTCAGGGTTTACTCCTGACTCTGCACTGAGAAATCGGTCCTGGCAGGTTCGTGGGATCATATGGGATGCCGGCATTCAAACCACCATCCATCCTGGATCGGCTGCATGTAAAGCAAACACCCTACTTCTGTGCTATCTCTCTAGCCCCTTTAAGTTCTGATCTAAGGTTCCCACCTCTGGTGGAAAAAAAAGTAAAACAAAACTTTTGTAACTTTTCTCATTTAATTTTTATTTTGTCATGTTGTGAACTGAAAGAGTGGGAATGTAAGATGAAACCCAGCTACCAACCCCAAACAAAGGTGTTCCCTCAACTTCCTTCTTTCTAAAACCTCTTTTTTTGATAAGTAAAGGTGCCCTGGAAAGTACTTTTGTCTCTCTCCACCTGCCCCTTCCTGGTAAAGAAGAAAGAGTTCTAGCTTTTTGGGTGAGGTAGAGAGAGCACAAGAAAGGAAGCCACAGAAGCCATGTCCATTCTTTCCTGACTGCTTGGTTTATTACTTCTTCACAGCTACCCGGTTCTTCAGACTCATTGCCTAAGGGGTTGGAAACATGGCCTGTGGGTGAGATCACAACCTGTAGATTTTTATTTACATACTAATCATTGGATTTTCCTAGAATTTCATGAGGCTTCTTTCTTCTCAAGAATCTATGTTTCACAAAAATCATAACTAGACATAGTCACAAATCAGAAAGATGACAGAGGAGTCAAAGCTTTGTACATAGCCTATGGTAGGTTTGATCCCCATCACAGCAAACAGTCCTTGTAAGTACAACCAGAAATGATCCCTGAGTACAGGTGTGTATGGCCTAAATTAACTCCCTCCCTTCACCAACCCCTTGAAAAAAATAAATAAATAAAAGGCTAGCCACTTATTGACTTAACAAACTTTTGTAGCATATACTATGAGCCAGACACATCACTGGAAACTTCATGAGTAGTATTATATGTTACCACTAACCACAAAAATAAACATAGTATTATCAACTGTGAAAGCATTAGCACAGAACTTTATGGATATTTTCACTTTGTATTAAGTAAAACACTTATCACAGAAACTGACTTTTACTTGGTTCTCAGTGTGTTATATTCTTTGGCAAAATTCTCATAAAATAGTTGTCACGGGCCCGGAGAGATAGCACAGCGGTGCTAGCCTTGCAAGCAGTCGATCCAGGACCTAAAGTGGTTGGTTCGAATCCCGGTGTCCCATATGGTCCCCTGTGCCTGCCAGGAGCTATTTCTGAGCAGACAGCCAGGAGTAACCCCTGAGCACCGCCGGGTGTGGCCCAAAAACCAAAAAAAAAAAAAAAAAATAGTTGTCACAACAAATCTTATTGTTGAAGACCATATCTTACCACTGTTTTTTTGTGTTTTTTTTGTTTTTTTTTTTTTTTGGTTTTGGGCCACACCCGTTTGATGCTCAGGGGTTACTCCTGGCTATGCGCTCAGAAGTCGCTCCTGGCTTGGGGGGGACCATATGGGACACCAGGGATCGAACCGAGGTCCGTCCTACGATAGCGCTTGCAAGGCAGACACCTTACCTCTAGTGCCACCTTCCCGGCCCCATTACCACTGTTTTAATTGGTTGCTAATATATTCCCTGTCTGATGATGGAGTTTTTTTCCTTAATAGATATCTCTATCTCCACTGAAGAGAACATATTGCTGCTTTTCATCAGTGCTAATGTCTCCCTCCATGTTTAACCTTTACTAAAGAAAGCTCTTTAGTATTTTGTATTGTTCTTTTATTGAATCTCTAATCTAGTGCACATGAAATATTCTGACAGATTCACAAAATAATAGTAACAATTTCACACATATGGAAGTGTAAAGTTAAGCACCTGAAATTTTATAATATAATAAACCAAGGATAAGTCAACAAACAACAAAATTTAATATAAAACATCTATATGATTTTTTTTCAAAGAGTATCACAGACCTTACCCTGATTTGTTTCTATCTCAACAGAAGACTTTTTCAACTAATCAAATATCTAATTATGATTTCTTTTTTCTAATTTTTTTTTCTTTTTTGGTTTTTGGGTCACACCTGGCTGCGCTGAGGTGTTACTCTTGACTCTACGCTCAGAAATCGCTCCTGGCAGGCTCGGGGGACCAGATGGGATGACGGAATTTGAACCACCATCCTTCTGCATGCTAGGCAAATGCCTTACCTCCATGCTATCTCTCCAGCCCCTAATTATGATTTTTTAAAAGTCATCTTAGTCATTCCTGAACAATCAAATCTTCCTGAGGCAATAATTCCTGAAGATGCTTCATGTGTACTACATAAAAAAGTTATTCTATGATCAAATATGTTCCACATATATGAGTAAAACAGAGATAGATTATTTTTATTCAGGACTTGTTTGAACTTGAGTAGGTCAATAACAATGACTAAGATCAAGTTGAAAATGAGTATCAAATGTTTTATTAGATCATATTAATGACTACCAAAGAGGTTGACAAGGAGAACTAAAGTCTGGGAATTCTACTGACAAAAACTATAATCAAATAATCAGTGTTATTATTCAAACCTATTATTTATCTTCACCCAGACAGCTAACTTGGGGGAAATTAAAAAGATACAATTAGCAGTGATATCAGGAGCAATAAATGTCTAAGTAATTTTTTTTGAGATAATATAGGCATATAGGGATCTTTTTTACAGCCACCTTTTCTCAAATTCTTTTTTTTTTTCACCACCCATCACCAGTGCAACATTCCCATCACCAATGTCCCAAGTCTCCCTCCTCCCCACCCGACCCCCGCCTGTACTCTAAACAGGTTCTCAATTTCCCTCATACATTCTCATTATTAGGACAGTTCAAAATGTAGTTATTTATCCAACTAAACTCATCACTCTTTGTGATGAGCTTCCTGAGGTGAGCTGGAACTTCCAGCTCTTTTCTCTTTTGTGTCTGAAAGTTATTATTGCAAGAATGTCTTTCATTTTTCTTAAAACCCATAAATGTGTGAGACCATTCTGCATTTTTCTCTCTCTCTGACTTATTTCACTCAGCATAATAGATTCCGTGTACATCCATGTATAGGAAAATTTCATGACTTCATCTCTCCTAACAGCTGCATAATATTCCATTGTGTATATGTACCACAGTTTCTTTAGCCATTCGTCTGTTGAAGGGCATCTTGGTTGTTTCCAGAGTCTTGCTATGGTAAATAGAGCTGCAATGAATATAGGTGTAAGGAAGGGGTTTTTGTATTGTATTTTTGTGTTCCTAGGGTATATTCCTAGGAGTGGTATAGCTGGATCGTATGGGAGCTCGATTTCCAGTTTTTGGAGGAATCTCCATATCGCTTTCCATAAAGGTTGAACTAGACGGCATTCCCACCAGCAGTGGATAAGAGTTCCTTTCTCCCCACATCCCCGCCAACACTGTTTATTCTCATTCTTTGTGATGTGTGCCATTCTCTGTGGTGTGAGGTGGTATCTCATCGTTGTTTTGATTTGCATCTCCCTGATGATTAGTGATGTGGAGCACTTTTTCATGTGTCTTTTGGCCATCTGTATTTCTTCTTTGTCAAAGTGTCTGTTCATTTCTTCTCCCCATTTTTTGATGGGATTAGATGTTTTTTTCTTGTAAAGTTCTGTCAGTGCCTTGTATATTTTGGAGATTAGCCCCTTATCTGATGGGTATTGGGTGAATAGTTTCTCCCACTCAGTGGGTGGCTCTTGTATCTTGGGCACTATTTCCTTTGAGGTGCAGAAGCTTCTCAGCTTAATATATTCCCATCTGTTAATTTCTGCTTTCACTTGCTTGGAGAGTGCAGTTTCTTCCTTGAAGATGCTTTTAGCCTCAATGTCCTGGAGTGTTTTACCTACGTATTGTTCTATATATCTTATGGTTTTGGGGCTGATATCGAGGTCTTTAATCCATTTGGATTTTACCTTCGTACATGATGTTAGCTGGGGGTCTAAGTTCAATTTTTTGCAAGTGGCTACCCAGTTGTGCCAACACCACTTGTTGAAGAGGCTTTCTTTGTTCCATTTAGGATTTTTTGCTCCTTTATCAAAAATTAGGTGATTGTATGTCTGGGGAACATTCTCTGAGTATTCAAGCTTATTCCACTGATCTGAGGGCCTGTCCTTATTCCAATACCATGCTGTTTTGATAACTATTGCTTTGTAGTAAAGTTTAAAGTTGGGAAAGTAATTCCTCCCATATTCTTTTTCCCAATGATTGCTTTAGCTATTCGAGGGTGTTTATTGTTCCAAATAAATTTCAAAAGTGCCTGGTCCACTTCTTTGAAGAATGTCATGGGTATCTTTAGGGGGATCGCATTAAATCTGTACAGTGCTTTGGGGAGGAGTATTGCCATTTTAATGATGTTAATCCTGCCAATCCATGAGCAGGGTATGTGCTTCCATTTCTGCGTGTCCTCTCTTATTTCTTGGAGCAGAGTTTTATAGTTTTCCTTGTATAGGTCCTTCACATTTTTAGTCAAGTTGATTCCAAGATATTTGAGTTTGTGTGACACTATAGTGAATGGAGTTGTTTTCTTAATGTCCATTTCTTCCTTATTAGTATTGGTGTATAGAAAGGCCATTGATTTTTGTGTGTTAATTTTGTAGCCTGCCACCTTGCTATATGAGTCTATTGTTTCTAGAAGCTTTTTGGTAGAGTCTTTGGGGTTTTCTAAGTAGAGTATCATGTCATCTGCAAACAGTGAGAGCTTGACTTCTTCCTTTCCTATGTCTAAGTAATTTTAATACTAGATTTCGATGATTGCCTTAACAAACTGTGTGTCTTAAATAATAAAAAAAAATACAAGTTCTTTCACATATATGGAACCTAGAACTGCAAGATCAAGATTTTGCATAGGTGTTTTTCCTGATTTGTGAAGAAATGAACTGTCCTCAGAGGTCTCTCTAGATGACATATATGTCTGTCCTCTATTTTATATCTCTTTAGAGGGTGTTCACTCTGAGTATTCTATTTCTAAATTCCTGCCCTCTTTTTTTCTTTTTCTTTCTTATTTTTCTTTTTTCCTTTTTGGTTTGTAGACCTGATTGGGCTTAGGGGACTATACTGAGTGCTGGGAATCGAACCCGAGTGAACCATGTGCAAGGCAAATATCCTCTTTACTGTACCCCTTACTTATCCCTTTTTAAGGATACTTATCATATTGATTGAGAGCTCATTCTAATAGTCTCATTTTAATTTTATGACCAAATAAAATTATATCCTGAAATACAAACAGTGAATATTGGTAGTGAAAATTCCAGCAATCTTTTGATGTTGACATAATTCAACCATAATACAAGGTTAGTCTAAACATTTTGTTTTTGTTTTGGCCAATGATTATACTTTCCTAGCCTAAAAATCCATCACTGGGGTTTTACTACGTAGTAAGACATATATACATATATATATATATATATATATATATATATATATATAATCCCTACTTATGTATAACCTATAAAAACTGCCAAAAGCCAGTTAATAGGAAGGATAGCAGAGAAGCTACATGCTAAATAACTGGGGTCTAATTATGTACATTTGTAATTTCCAAGATAAATTAGTTTAATAATACAAAATTGTCAATATTCCCATTAAGAAAGTATGACTAGGAAAAGAGCTATTGTTTTTCCCACTATCATAAGTAATAATCCCAAAGTCTGTCAGTCTCCAGATGTACATCTGGAAGAATCCACCTGTGGTGGAACCTTCAAATTTATCCCAAATGCCATGCCTGCTGCCATTTATTCATGGTCAGTGACACTACAAATTATGACAATTATGTGAATTCTGCTGTGAAAGTCACTGGTGTTCATGCACCACTGCCCTCACCACCCCCCAATCATCATTATACTACCCAAGAGAATAGACTGTTCCCAGTTAGGCAGTTTGGGTCTCCTAGAAACTATATATTTGCAGTTGTGAATGGCTATGATATGTTATAATATGCTACTAAAGTTGGTATGATTTGTAGCATTGATGATCCCCAATAGCTTCTAATAATTGTGTAATCTTGTTGTGTTTTAATTTTATTTATTTTTTAAAACTTTATTGATTGGTTGGTTTTATGGGGTCACATCTAGCAGTGGTCAGGGGTTACTCCTGGATCTGCACTCAGAAATAGCCTCCAGCAGGCTGGGGGACCATATGGGACGCCAGGAATCAAACCAGGTCCCTCCCGGGTCGGCTGCATGCAAGGCAAATGCCCTACTACTGTGCTATCTCTCCAGCCCCTCTATTTTAATTTTAAACATTTTAATACTTTTCATCATGTGTCAAGGATACAAAAATTCTATGAGATTGATACAATTTCTGATCCCACCTTACAGGACG
This sequence comes from Suncus etruscus, assembly GCF_024139225.1. Classification (NCBI taxonomy): domain Eukaryota; kingdom Metazoa; phylum Chordata; class Mammalia; order Eulipotyphla; family Soricidae; genus Suncus; species Suncus etruscus. Next base: position 29,646,555 of record NC_064857.1, on the reverse strand, counting down.
TTAAACCTAAAATGTACTGAGCAGTTAAGTGATTTACCCAGTACTAAACAAATAGCGAGTGGAAGAACCACCTTTGAACTGGGCAACTTGGCCTCAGAATCCATGTGTTCACTGCAAGGTATTGTTATCTCTACAGTGGCTTTGAGATGGGACATTTATAACATTACATGGAAGACTGTTCATATAAGTTATTAAGGTAAGCTGTAAGTATTCCAACAATTTCTAAGTATATGGACAAGGATAAAAGTTAGTACTATTCTCATTTTACAGCACAGTAAACTGAGAGATATATAAAAACTAAATAACTTGCCCAGCATATTTATAATGCATCTCAAAATTAGTTCTAGATGGCAGAGATATAATTATGAACAAGTTAATGATGTATGGTGCCATTAAGGAACTTATACCAAAGCCAAAAATGAACACAATAAGCAACTGCAATCCACTATGGAACAGGCACATGGAAAGATTGAAGAACAATGTGAACACTTAGAAGCAATATTTAACCCTCTTTTGAAATGTGAAAAGACTTCCTGAAAAACTGATATGTTAGTTTAAACCTGGAAAATGAGTAGGATAAGCACAGAGGTAGAGAAAAGAGAGAATTGTTTTAAGAGTGGAAACTAACTGGCCACACAGCTGAAAACTAGCAATCTCAGGAGGAGAGGTGGGCCAAGTTCCCACCTCGCCAAAGTTACACCTACTGCAACCATCAACCACAATTGCCACTTCGCCAACAACCCTGCTTCACCATTCATCTACAGCTCTCTGCATAGACACCAATATGAGCAAAACTCCAGATAGGTCAGAATCTGGGCTGACATCACCAAAACTATTTTTGGAGTGAGTGCAGGCACCCTCTCCCTGCCTTCTCATACTCTGGAAGGCCTGTCAGTTGAAAATACCCCACCAAAGCTGTATTATCAAGCACATTGCTTGAAAATCCTTAGCTCCATTTTTTTTAAATACTGTATTTTTGTAATAACATACCAAGTTAGAGGCCAATGTGTATTTGAAGCTACCTCAAGTTCAGAAAAAATAAAAGTAACACAATGATCAAGTAGCAACATAAGCATATTAAACTTTTTCACAATGACTTAATGACCTCCTTGCAAGATACAAGTTTCCACAAATTTTCTTGTTGCTATTCTCTTTTTTTCTTTTCTTTTTTTTTTTAATAATTTAACTCCTATTAAACTGAAACAAATGTATTATGATCAAATATGTCAACTATGTGATACATGGTCTTTAAATAAAGCAATTATATATAGGAAATAAAAGGAAAGAAAGAAAGGAGTAAGAAAGGAAGAAGAGAAAGAAAGAGAGAAAGAAAGAAGAAAAAGAAGAAAAGAAAGAAGAAAGAAAGAAAGAAAGAAAGAAAGAAAGAAAGAAAGAAAGAAAGAAAAGAAAGGAAAGAAAAAGAAAGAAAGAAAGAAAGAAAGAGAAAGAAAGAAAAGAAAAAGTAGAAAGAAAGAAAGAAGAAAGAAAGAAAGAAAGAAAGAAGAAAGAAAGAAAGAAAAAGAAAGAAAGAAAGAAAGAAAGAAAGAAAAAAAAAAAGAAAGAAAGAAAGAAAGAAAGAAAGAAAGAAGAAAGAAAGAAAGAAAGAAAGAAAGAGAAAGAAAGAAAGAAAGAAAGAAAGAAAGAAAGAAAGAAAGAAAGAAAGAAAGAAAGAAAGAAAGAAAGAAAAGAAAGAAAGAAAGAAAGAAAGAAAGAAAGAAAGAAAGAAAAGAAGAAAGAAAGAAAGAAAGAAAGAAAGAAAGAAAGAAAGAAAGAAAGAAAGAAAGAAAGAAAGAAAGAAAGAAAGAAAGAAAGAAAGAAAGAAAAGAAAGAAAGAAAGAAAGAAAAAAGAAAGAAAGAAAAGAAAAAGAGAGAAAGAAAGAAGAAAGAAAGAAAGAAAGAAAGAGAAAGAAAGAAAGAAAGAAAGAAAGAAAGAAAGAAAGAAAGAAAATGAAAGGAAGAAAAATGAGAGAAAGAAAGAAAGGAAGGAAGAATGAGATAAAGAAAGAAAGAAAGAAAGAAAGAGGAAGGAAAGAAGGAAGGAAGGAAGGAGAAACTCATACTTGAAAAAGAAGAAAGCAAGATAAAAATGGTTTGTTTTAGGTGAAAAGAAAAAAGTATAACTTAATACATTGAATTTAAGGAAAGGTAATAGTTGTAGTGGGAAACAATATTATATCCTAAAAGCAATAAACACCTGCTGTGTTTAAGGAAATAGAGTAGAAAATTTTGCCTAGAGATGTAAGACTATAAATCATAGATTGGTGGGAGATTTGTTGGAGAGAACCTTCCTTTATCCTAGGAGTCACTACCTTCAACCAATTTAGTATTATGGAGTCCAGAATTCAACTTGGTTAATGTCTATAAGGAACGAGTATTATAAAAAGAAATATATCTAGTGGCTAGAGAACTAAGCTTATGTCTGGTATGTGGGAGGCCCAGGTTCAATCCCTAGAACTAGTTTATCGTGATTACTTCCAGTAGTCAACCCCTCCCTGCCCCCAAACACAGAGCTGATACTAGCCTTAAATACTGCCAGGTGTGGCCAACTAAGAAAGGAAATACATAATCAACTAAGAAAGGAAATACATACTGTATGTTCACTTGTTTCTGCCATAGTGCTCTTCAAAATCCCAAATTTCACAAATAAGTATTTTGCTATTTATAAGGATACCATTTTGAGCAAACCTGCTTTACTTAGAATTTGCCCTTTGAAAAACCTCAGGATGGGGCCTGAGCGATAGCACAGCGGTAGTAAATTTGCCTGGCATGCGGCTGACCCAGGATGGACCTGGATTCAATCCCTGGCATCCCAGAGCCAGGAGCGATTTCTGGGCACATAGCCAGGAGTAACCCCTGAGTGTCACCGGATATGGCCCAAAAATCAAAAACAAAGAAACAAACAAAAATCCTCAGGTCACTAGAGAAAGCAAGTAATTGAATATGAGGATACTTTACAAAGGTAGAAAGAATCTCAGGCAAGCATCATGCAACCCACACGAAGCTAAAGGATTTCCTGATACAATTTCGTGTACTGAACAGGTCAATTAAAACAGAAACTATGATATGCACATACAAATATTCCACATGGGAAAGGCAAGCTGCTTATTTCAAAGAATTGTTTAGGAGACAACAGGGAGCCATCTAAAGAGAAATGAAAAAATCAGCAATCATTTCTTGTCTGCACTGTTCTAAATCAGACTAGATGAATAATAAGCTTCTCATAAACTTTGGATGAGTAAAAAGTCCCTCCTAAACTCTGGATGCCAGATGTAAAGTATATTTCCAACTTTATTTGAAGGAATTCAGATAATAATATCTAATAATGAACTAATTTTCTCTTTTGGTTCTTTCTTTGTCAAAGATTTCTGGGGAAAAAAAACATGTTATAGGGGCCAGAGTGGTGGCGCGGAGCAGTAAGGCATCTGCCTTGCCAGCACTAGCCTAGGACACGGAAGTTCTATCCCCACGCGTCCCATATGGTCCCCCAAACCAGGAGCAATTTCTGAGCGCATAGCCAAGAGTAACCCCTGAGCGTCACTGGGTGTGGCCAAAAAAAAAAGAAAAGAAAAGAAACATGTTATAATAAGATACAGATTTGAATAAAACTGTGAAAAGGAACTATCCCTTAAGGATTCTTTCTTCTAACCACTCCTAACTGTCCCATGTTCCACATTTTCTCATTCCATCTCCAAGAAACCATAATCCCTCAAAGTGATAGCTCCTATGGATCTATTATCTATAAATTAACTATAGCAATTTTCCTATGTTCTTCCCTCACTTCCTTCCCAAATTAGAAACTTTTTTCCTTCCCTAGATTTTAGAGTCCCACCAGTGTGAAATAAACCACATAGATGCATACAATTGGGCTTGGTTCCTATTATTTTCACTACAAATCATTGTATAGCATTAGACACATCACTTTTCTATTAGTCTCTCTGAGTCTCAGAAAACCCACCTAGCAAAAGGATAGAGATTATATATATTGTTAATACAATCCAGTTTATTGTGTATTAGGAGATCAAAATATGTCAGGAGTTGTGCAGAATTTAGACATTATACTTTAAATTTGGTCTTTGGAGGGATAACAAACATTTTTAATATATATTTTATTTTTATAATTACTTTATTTAAGCACCATGGTTCTAAAATTGTTCATGATTGTTTCAGTCATAGAATTATACTACCCTTCACCAGTGCACATCTTTAGATATTTTTAAGTATGTAAGAATGATTTTAATATAGTCTGAACCCATATATAGTTTTCCCAACTATAATTCATAGAATTCTGAAGTCTGTATAGTTTGGAATCACATTTTTTGGTATTTTGTGAAATAATAAAAGTTTTCCACATTAGTTTATGTGGGAATGTTATTTCTGAAATTCTGTATAAAGAAACAAACACCTCATTTCTGGATCTGAATTCTGGCTTGTCTAAATCATTGAGGTGTGATAGAGCCTGAAAGGAGGAATTTCCTGTTAATTCCTGTTTTAGCATCCCGGTATAGAAACAGCAAACACATAATGTTTTTATGGTGCTCTACCATTTTCAAAGCATTTTCACACATATGATTCAAAATTACCTCAGAGTATCCATTTCAAAATGTGAAGTCACAACATGTGAAGGCAGAAACCAATATAAAAACCTCAAAAGTCTTCTATTAGGCCAAACAGCAGATACTAACAAAAAATATAACACAAGATGATTTTTCTCCCCAAAATAATAAATACAGTTTCATTATAATGTATAAATCATATTTATATAATTTTATAAGTTAATGTATAGTTTCATAAGAAGTCATGTATAAATGCTTAATTTTAATGTAGAAAATACTAGTAATATAATCCCATATAAACCAAAGCTATAGACTCAATTTTTTAAGAATTTAACAAAGATCTGAGATTTCTAAAAACGTTTGAGCATTGTGCCTTTGTATGATGCCTAGCCAAATGAAATCTCAAATGCTTTTTCATTACGATAATAACTCTTTGGAAATTGCTAACATTATTTGAGTTTTGCTGGCAGCGAAAGAGAGTTGCCTTGAAGTCTTGATTTTTCCTAGACAATCATCAAAATGCCCCTGAGTCACTCAACAGAGCTTTGAGCTCCATCCAACTCACCTCCTTTTCTCACCTAGTGACTAAGCACAAAGATTAGTTTATGCCCTCTCTCCAGAATCTCTTTTCTTCCAATTTCAAAGTTGAAACTGTCAAACTATGTTGGAAGGCAGGTATGCTCAACAGTACTCCTCATCCTACTCTGAGATCAGGGTCAGGGGGTTGGGTGGGTGAGGGCTGGAGATAGAGTCCCCTTTTCTGCAGCAGCTATCCCCTACAACCTCTGACAGAAATGGACTAGCTGATTGACTTAACCTTATCAAACTTTCAAGCCAGCAAATTTGTTTTAGATCTATAAATCCTGAACTATACAGCCACATGCCACAACACAACACCTCAATATTTTATTATGCCAACCCAATATTATCATAGGATGTCTGATGGGAAAGTTACATAGAAATCTACCAACCCTGGTGAGCTAAACAGTAACCCAGAAGGTTCAACTAGCACTAACTACAGCCCAGTAAATCCTTGGACACTAACTTTAGTAACACCATTGATAGCAATCACTTCAAATTGGCCAATGTTGATCTAAGATTTGATCAATTTAATGTACCTTTGAGTTGTAACAAACAACATGGAGCAAATTTGTGCCTGCAAGCACAAATGGTGATGGGTGGCAGATTGAGGACATTTGTGAAAGGAAGGTCACACAGAGAGTGGGATTAGGTTAAAGACTGCCTTAAATGACTGTATTATAAACAACTTGGTAAATCATGGTATTATACAAAAATTAGTAAAAAAAAAAAAAAAAGAAATTGATGTGATTCTCGATGTATAAAATAGGCATACCAATAAATGTTTACTGCCAATCATCAGTTTATTTTTAATAAGCATTTTTCCAACCTTCACATTTTTTATAATATCTTTATTTAAACCCTGTGATTACAAACATCACTGTAGTTGGGTTTAAATCACAAAAAGAACACCTTCCTTCACCAGTGCAACATTTCCACCATCTATGCCCCCATCTTCCTCCTCCCCCACCTCCTGCCTGTATTCAAGACAGGCATTCTACTTCTCTCACTCATTAACATTGTCATGGTAGTTGCTAGAGTATTGTTTCTCTAACTGCACTCACTCCTCTTTAAGGTGAGCTTCATATCATGAGCCGGTCCTTGGAACCCTCATCTCTGGGCATTATTGCAATAATGTCTTTTATTTTTCTTAAAACCCATAAGTAAGTGAGAATATTCTGTGTGTATCTCTCTCCCTCTGACTTATTTCACTCAGCATAATAGATTTCGTGTACATCCATGTATAGGAAAATGTCATGACTTCATCTCTCCTGACGGCTGCATAATATTCCATTGTGTCTATGTACCACAGTTTCTTTGCCATTCATCTGTTGAAGGGCATCTTGGTTGTTTCCAGATTCTGGCTATTTATGTAGAGTCCAGCCCTCACGTTTAATTATGTGATCTCATATGGGATTGCAACCCACAGTGTAAGAAGATAGGTTCTAGAGTAAGATGAGGTTCGTGGACTAAGCACAGTAGGACCCTCTTCCAAACTCTGCTCTCAGAATTTGGTACATCCTGCTCAAGGAACCATGGTGCTCAGACTGAAACTGAGGTAGGGCACATGCAAGGCATGTACCTTAACCCAGGTACTATCTCTCTAGCCCCCCACATAAGTTTTTTTAATCTAATATGATCTTGTGTGAGTCCTTAATGAGACTGAGGATTATAATTAATTAATTAAAAACTAATAAAATGGTCCTTAGAAAATCATATTTAACCTTTATTAGAGATTGGCTATGTGTCAGGCACTGTTCTTTGTCATATATATATATATATATATATATATTATATATTACACACATATATATACACACACATTTCATTTAATCACCAAAATATCTCTATATCATGCTTCTATTGCAATACAAATTTATAGATATGTAAATCAAGAAGCAGGGAGGTTAACTAACATTCCCAAGATCACACAGCTAAAAAACAGTGAAACCAATCATACATTAAATCTATTTTAAGGTTCCTGCCTTAATCACTGTAACACAGATTTTCTTCATTGTTTTGAGTTTATATTGTTTCTAGATATGCTTTCTTAATTTATTTACCAATTTACTATATAGAACAGTTAATGTTTATACTTCTTTTGTACAAAGTTATACACACCTCTCATCACAAATATGTCAAAAGCACCCATTTCTCTCCCTATGTTTTCAAATCCTATCAAACACTATCAAACACTCCTTGATGAAACACTCACTCTTGATAGTTCTGTTGTCAGAGTATAAAGATTTGTTTTTATTTTCAACAGTTACTGTCTATTAGCCCTTTGTCAGATGCATAGTGAGCTAATATTTTCTCCCATTCAGTAAGGTGTTTTAACTGTAATGCCTTTCACCGGAGAGAAAAATTTTGTGGGTTTTTGTTTTGTTTTATATACCACATATGAATAAAATCATTCAATATTTGTCCTACTGGCTTATTTTGCTTTACATGACACTATTATTTGGTTCAACATGTAGCAAAAGGCAAGATTTCATTTTTGCTTATAGCTGTGTAGTACTTTATTACATATATCACACAGTTTCTTTTTGTACTCACCTATCATGAGGCATTTAGTTTGTTTCCAAATCTTAGCTATTGTATATTGCTGTAATAAATATAAGTATGGGCACATTTTGAATTAGTTTTTGGAATTCTTGGGGCAAATGCCAAGAAATGGGGTTGTTGGATCATTTGGTAGTTCTATTTGTAATTATTTGAGAAATACATACAGTTTTTACAGCTTTCCATGAAGAATAAGCCAGATAACATTCCACTAACAGTGAATCTAAGTTACTTTTCACCACTTCTCTGCAAACACTGATTGCTTCAAGGATATTTTATGTAAACCATTTTCACTATGCAGTGATATTTTATCACTATTTTAACTTTTCCTGATAAACAATGATGATAAACATTCTTTCATATAACTGTTCACCATCTGTATGTCTTCTTCATTGAAATGACCATTCAACTCTTCTCTCCATTTTTGATCATTTTCTGGCTGCTGTTGCTGTTATTAAGCTCTGTGAGCACTGTATATATCTTGAATGTTAGCTTTCTGTCAGTTGTATGGAGAGAGAATATTATCTACCATTCAGTAGTATGTCTTTTTATTTTAGCCACAATATTTTTCACAGAAGAGAAATTTTTAGTATGTGTAATTCCATTTCTTTATTTTTGTTTTCATTTTCTTTGGCTGTGAAGCCAACCTATTGAAAATACTTCTAAATATAAAATCATGGAACTTGGCTGACCTAGAATGGGCCTGGGTTCTATCCCCAGCATCCTATATGGTTCCCTGAGCCAGGAGCAATTTCTGAGAACAGCCAGGAGTAACCCCTAAATGCCTCCAAGTGTGGTCCAAAATTTTAAATAAAATAAAATAGAATAAAATCATGGAGAGTTCTGCCTATTTTCTTGATTTATTTAATGAATATGAAGCTAATATAGAGGTCTTTATCAATTCTAACTTAACTTTATAGAATCAGATAGGAATTCAATTGTATTATTTTGCACATGGCTAATCAGGATTTCCAACAGCATCATTTGTTAAAGAGGCTTTCCTTCATTCATTTAATACTCCTAATTCCTTTTCTGTACATTAATGGTCCATACATGTGGGGGTTTACTTGTTGATTCACAATTCCATTCCATTGGTCAGTAAATCTGCCTCTTATTAAAGTCCACAACTCTTTTGATTACTATATGTATAGTGTAGTCCCAGGTCTTAGAATGCAATGCATTGCCCTCTTCTTTTTCATATGTTTATAATTGAAGTTTAAATAATTCTAATTATTTTGTATTTGTCTTTCTGCTGGATTATAAATATTTTGAGGGAGTAGAATTAATCTGCTTTATTCTGTTTCACAGTTTTCCCATAATAGATATTCAATGATTATTTCTTGACTGACAACAAATTATGAAATTAATATATAGAAATAACAAAATAAAACTGAGATTATGAAGCAGTCAAATCACTCAGGGGTTGTAAATAGACTCCTGTGTATTATTTTGGACTGAAATATAGTGACCAAAAGAAACACTATTTATTTCTTTTGGGGGGGGAGGTGCGAACAATACCCAGCTGTTCTCAGGGCTTACTCCTGGCTCTGTGCACAGGAATTACTCCTAGCAGAGCTCCGGGGATCATCATGTTATTGAGAATTGAACCTGAACCAACCATGTGTAAGGCAAGTGCCCTACCCACTGTATTATCTCTCTGGCTTCTCTATTAGCTTCAAGGCTTTTGAATAGTAAATTCTATAAAATGAACAGAATTTCCATTTTTTTATTGTAACAAGACTTACTCTTGGCTTTATGCTCAGGGATCACTCCTTGCAAAGCTTAGGGTACAATATGTGTCACCAGGGATCAAACCTAATATTAATTCATAAAATAATTTATGATTTTCCATGTATTTCAGTGAAGGTCTAATATAAACTTTATAAAAACTTTTTTGTTCTGTTGAAGCAATTTTTATTTTTCAAGCTTTTTTGCTACAACTTTCCATAAGACACTCAAAGCTTGCCAAACCCAAATGTTTTTAGAACACAATTGATTCCAAAACTCAAAGGCTAGCAAGTTTTAATCACCTCTGGGATGTTCATTTTTAGTGAGGATATTTAGAATTAAGAAAGAATAAACCCAAATATAGCTCTAAGATATTGAGCAATCTACTTTTATAACTCCGTTGGTGATAGAATTGTTGTTCTTTGTCAAAACCTGCTATAGTTTGACCCTTCTCAGTGGGAACTTGGTGATTAATAATGCTCTTAATTGCATTTCCTCCTGCCCTCACAGCTGGTAGAAAAGGTGATGTATATCACAAAGAAACGTTGAACTCAATTTTGAGGACAGAAAGAAAATCAGGATGTAGCCCTTTTGAGATCTGTCTCCTTTACATACCTTGGGAAACCAAAAAGTTTCTTTCCTGTTAGGGAAGTAACAGAACCAAGGAACAATAAGCAATCTCTCAAGTCTTCACTGTAATTGCTGCTCCAATTTATGACTGACAGAAAAGTTTTAATGTTGTCCCAGGCTTTGATGGAAGTGTTCTCCATTTGCTGTACAAGTGTAGGGGTTATCAGTTAATGAATGAGCTGGATTTTCTTTCTCACTGCTTGAACTGATAATTTGTTGATGCAAGACCTCAGAAATTCAAAATAACACAGAAAACTATGGCTTTCCTTGTGCAGCTTGGTTTTAATGGGAGATAAGACCAGGAGATGATGAGCTAACTCACTGTTTATGGCATGTTATAATATAATGGAGGATAGGGAGACTTATAAAGAGATAAAGAGCAGAGAACATTACTCTGAGTAAGAAACCTAATTATCTCATTGATATAATGGGATTAATTGCAAAAAATAGATTTATAAATTTGATTGTACAGACTAATGAAATAAATCCCTTTATGATAATACTTTATAGAAGTGTTGTGGGTTGGAAGATTAGAGCAGAATTGAATAGCCTAAAGTATCATATCATCTTGAACTTTAAAAAAAAAAAAGGACTGGAGAGATAGCATGGAGGTAAGGTGTTTGCCTTGCATGCAGAAGGTCAGTGGTTCAAATCCCAGTATCCCATATGGTCCCCCTAGCCTGTCAGGAGCGATTTCTGAGCCTGGAGCCAGGAGTAACCCCTGAGCACTGCTGGGTGTGACCCAAAAACAAAAAAAAAAAAAAGAAAGAAAGAAAGAAATCTGGGGCTGAAGTGATAGCACAGCAGTAGGGCATTTGCCTTGCATGCAGCCAACCCAGAACCAACCTGGATTTCATCCCCGACATCCCATATAGTCCCCTGAGCCTGCCAGGGGTGATTCTGAGTGCAGAGCCAAGAATGACCCCTGAGTGCTTCTAGGTGTGGCCCAAAACCAAAATTAATTAATTAATTAAAATTTAATTAATTAAAAAGAATCTAAAGAACTCTTGCAAAAAGAACATCTGTAATATATATATCAATATTTGAGTTTGAATCGTGTGAATTTGTGTGAAAGCAGCAAGAATGGCTGTAAACAGTGGCCAGAGTTTGGACATAAAAAAACGCCATTTTGAGTCAAGCTAAGGTATACGTGATCTCAGCCACAGCTGTCAATCGGTTCTGGCAGAGATTAGGAGGGAAAAAATGCCCCAGTTTGAATTGAGCTGAGGTGTGAGAGATGCTGTGGTTGTACATTTCTTCCAGGCAAGGAGCTGTAACACAACACATAACAGTACCGCACAACAAAAGCCAAATTGAAAAAAAACTACACAGAAGCCCACCACACTTTGTGACTGAATAGCCTAGTTCTGGAGACCCAACTAATACAGCCACATACATAACATCTATGATAAGGACTTTAAAGAGCAAATGTTAAAGATGTTCAGAGAACCTAAAGAAAACATAGAATAGACATGTAATAAAACTCAAGAGGAGATGAGAATAGAAATGAGAAAAATTCAAACAGAAATATTAGGGATGAGAAACATGGTAGGTGAAATGAAAACATGACTGGAAAGTCTCACTAGCAAAATAACAGCTGCTGAGGACAGAATCAGTGATATAGAAGATAAGCTGCATAACATCTCCATAAAACAGAAGAGGCTGGGAAAAATATCTTCAAGTAATGTGGACAGATGACAATAGAACTCTGGGATAAATTCAATAGAAACAACGTAAGAATCATTAGGGTCCTAAAACCCAGAAAGAAAAATCCCATGAAAAATCAACAGTCAAGGACATCATTGCTGAGAAATTCTCAGAAACAAAGATTGTGTGCAACCACATCTTGAATGCTTAAAGAGTACCAGGTAAAAGAGATCCAAAGAAAAGCACTCAAAGGCAGATACTAGAACACAATGATAAAAAAAGACAGAAAGGGATAGAATAATGAAAACAGCAAGATCAATAAGATAAATTACATACAAAGAGGCACCCTTAAGATTTGCAACAGACTTATCACAAGCAACTCAAGACCTTCAGGAGTGGTAAGATGTAGTAACAAAATTAACTAAATAAATGCTCTGTCAAAAATACTTTAGCCAGACTTTCATTCAGGTTTGGAGGAAAGATACACAGCTTCACAAACAACATCTCAGAAACGTTACAGACTCAAACCAAACTTAAAAGAAAAGCTGAACAATCTATTTAAGGGGCAAGGCAGGCCCAAAAAACGCATCCAACTTCTACAAAAATATGACATTTAATCCTATGCATATCATCTACTTCTATGTCAATGGAAGAAATTCACCAATTAAAAGATGCAAAGGGTGTTGGCGGGGATGTGGAGAGAAAGGAACTCTTATCCACTGCTGGTGGGAATGCATTCTAGTTCAACCTTTATGGAAAGCAATATGGAGATTCCTCCAAAAGCTGAAAATTGAGCTCTCATGCAATCCAGCTATACCATTCCTAAGAATATACCCTAGGAACACAAAAATACAATGCAAAAATTCCGTCCTTACACCTACATTCATTGCAGCACTATTTACCATAGCAAGACTCTGGAAATAACCAAGATGCCCTTCAACAGACAAATGGCTAAAGAAACTGTGGTACATAAACACAATGGAATATTATGCAACTGTCAAGAGAGATGAAGTCATGAAATTTTTCTAGACATGGATGTACATGAAATCTGTTATGCTGAGTGAAATAAGTCAAAGAGAGAGAGAGAGAGAGAGATGCAGAATGGTCTCACTCATCCATGGGTTTTTTTTAATTTATTTAAACACCTTAATTACATACATGATTGTGTTTGGATTTCAGTCATGTAAAGAGCACCACCCATCACCAGTGCAACATTCCCATCACCAATGTCCCAAGTCTCCCTTCGCCCCACCCGACCCCCGCCTGTACTCTAGACAGGCTCTGCATTTTCCATTTTCCTCATACATTCTCATTATTAGGACAGTTCAAAATGTAGTTATTTCCCTAACTAAACTCATCACTCTTTGTGGTGAGCTTCCTGAGGTGAGCTGGAACTTCCAGCTCTTTTCTCTTTTGTGTCTGAAAATTATTATTACAAGGGTGTCTATCATTTTTCTTAAAACCCATAGATGAGTGAGACCATTCTGCGTTTTTCTCTCTCTCTCTCTCTGACTTATTTCACTCAGCATAATAGATTCCATGTACATCCATGTATAGGAAAATTTCATGACTTCATCTCTCCTGACAGCTGCATAATATTCCATTGTGTAGATGTACCACAGTTTCTTTAGCCATTCGTCTGTTGAAGGGCATCTTGGTTGTTTCTAGAGTCTTGCTATGGTAAATAGTGCTGCAATGAATATAGGTGTAAGGAAGGGGTTTTTGTATTGTATTTTTGTGTTCCTAGGGTATATTCCTAGGAGTGGTATAGCTGGATCATATGGGAGCTCGATTTCCAGTTTTTGGAGGAATCTCCATATCGCTTTCCATAAAGGTTCAACTAGACGGCATTCCCACCAGCAGTGGATAAGAGTTCCTTTCTCTCCACATCCCCGCCAACACTGTTTATTCTCATTCTTTGTGATGTGTGCCATTCTCTGGGGTGTGAGGTGGTATCTCATCGTTGTTTTGATTTGCATCTCCCTGATGATTAGTGATGTGGAACATTTTTCATGTGTCTTTTGGCCACGTGTATTTCTTCTTTGTCAAAGTGTCTGTTCATTTCTTCTCCCCATTTTTTGATGGGGTTAGATGTTTTTTTCTTGTACAGTTCTGTCAGTGCCTTGTATATTTTGGAGATTAGCCCCTTATCTGATGGGTATTGGGTGAATAGTTTCTCCCACTCAGTGGGGGGCTCTTGTATCCTGGGCACTATTTCCTTTGAGGTGCAGAAGCTTCTCAGCTTAATATATTCCCATCTGTTAATCTCTGCTTTCACTTGTTTGGAGAGTGCAGTTTCCTCCTTGAAGATGCCTGTAATTTCCTGGAGTGTTTTGCCTATGTGCTGTTCTATATATCTTATGGTTTTGGGGCTGATATCGAGGTCTTTAATCCATTTGGATTTTACCTTCGTACATGATGTTAGTTTAATTTTTTGCAAGTGGCTATCCAATTGTGCCAACACCACTTGTTGAAGAGGCTTTCCCTGCTCCATTTAGGATTTCCTGCTCCTTTATCAAAAATTAGGTGGTTGTAGGTCTGGGGAACATTTTCTGAGTATTCAAGCCTATTCCACTGATCTGAGGACCTATCCTTATAACAATACCATGCTGTTTTGATAACTGTTGCTTTGTAGTACAGTTTAAAGTTGGAGAAAGTAATTCCTCCCATATTCTTTTTCCCAATGATTGCTTTAGCTATTCGAGTGTGTTTATTGTTCCAAATGAATTTCAAAAGTGTCTGATCCACTTCTTTGAAGAATGTCATGGGTATCTTTAGAGGGATGGCATTAAATCTGTATAATGCCTTGGGGAGTATTGCCATTTTGATGATGTTAATCCTGCCAAACCATGAGCAGGTTATGCGTTTCCATTTCCGTGTGTCCTCTCTTATCTCTAGGAGCAGAGTTTTATAGTTTTCTTTGTATAGGTCCTTCACATATTTAGTCAAGTTGATTCCAAGATATTTGAGTTTGTGTGGCACTATTGTGAATGGGGTTGTTTTCTTAATGTCCATTTCATCCTTATTACTATTGGTGTATAGAAAGGCCATTGATTTTTGTGTGTTAATTTTGTAGCCTGCCACCTTGCTATATGAGTCTATTGTTTCTAGAAGCTTTTTAATAGAGTCTTTAGGGTTTTCTAAGTAGAGTATCATGTCATCTGCAAACAGTGAGAGCTTGACTTCTTCCTTTCCTATCTGGATTCCCTTGATATCCTTTTCTTGCCTAATCGCTATAGCAAGTACTTCCAGTGCTATGTTGAATAGGAGTGGTGAGAGAGGACAGCCTTGTCTTGTGCCAGAATTTAGAGGGAAGGCTTTCAGTTTTTCTCCATTGAGGATAATATTTGCCACTGGCTTGTGGTAGATGGCCTTCACTATATTGAGAAAGGTTCCCTCCATTCCCATCTTGCTGAGAGTTTTGATCAAGAATGGGTGTTGGACCTTATCAAATGCTTTCTCTGCATCTATTTATATGATCATGTGGTTTTTATTTTTCTTGTTATTGATGTTGTGTATTATGTTGATAGATTTACGGATGTTAAACCAGCCTTGCATTCCTAGAATGAAACATACTTGATCGTAGTGGATGATCTTTTTAACGAGGCATTGAATCCTATTTGCCAGGATTTTGTTGAGGATCTTTGCATCTGCATTCATCAGTGATATTGGTCTGTAATTTTCTTTTTTGGTAGCGTCTCTGTCTGGTTTAGGTATCAAGGTGATGTTGGCTTCATAAAAGCTATTTGGAAGTGTTTCTGTTTGTTCAATTTCATGAAAGAGTCTTGCCAAGATTGGCAGTAGTTCCTCTTGGAAAGTTTGATAGAATTCATTAGTGAATCCATCTGGACCTGGGCTTTTGTTTTTCAGCAGACATTTGATTACTGTTTTAATTTCATCAATGGTGATGGGGGTGTTTAGATATGCTACATCCTCTTCCTTCAACCGTGGAAGATTATAAGAGTCCAAGAATTTATCCATTTCTTCCAGGTTCTCATTTTTAGTGGCGTAGAGTTTTTCAAAGTAGTTTCTGATTACCCTTTGAATCTCTGTCATATCAGTAGTGATCTCTCCTTTTTCATTCCTGATACGAGATATCAAGTTTCTCTCTCTCTCTCTTTCTTTGTTAGGTTTGCCAGTGGTCTATCAATCTTGTTTATTTTTTCAAAGAACAAACTTCTGCTTTCGTTGATCTTTCAGATTGTTTTTTGAGTTTCCACTTCGTTGATTTCTGCTCTCAGCTTTGTTATTTCCCTCTGTCTTCCTATTCTTGGGTCCTTTTGTTGAGCATTTTCTAGTTCTATTAGCTGTGTCATTAAGCTACTCAGGTAAGCTCCTTCTTCCTTCCTGATGTGTGCTTGCAAAGCTATAAATTTTCCTCTCAGTACTGCTTTTGCTGTGTCCCATAAGTTCTGATAGTTTGTGTCTTTATTGTCATTTGTTTCCAGGAACCTTTTGATTTCCTCCTTGATTTCATCTCGGACCCACTGGTTATTGAGCATGAGGCTGTTTAACTTCCAGGTGTTAAAGTGTTTCTTCTGAGTCCCTTTGGAGTTCACAAATAATTTCAGAGCCTTGTGGTCAGCGAAGGTAGTCTGCAAAATTTCTATCCTCTTGATCTTATGGAGGTATGTTTTATGTGCCAGCATGTAGTCTATCCTGGAGAATGTCCCATGTACATTGGAGAAGAATGTGTATCCAGGTTTCTGGGGATGGAGTGTCCTATATATATCAACTAGGCCTCTTTCTTCCATTTCTCTCCTCAGGTCTAGTATATTCCTGTTGGGTTTCAGTCTGGTTGACCTATCCAGTGTTGACAAAGCCGTGTTAAGGTCCCCCACAGTTATTGTGTTGTTGTTGATATTATTTTTCAGATTTGTCAACAGTTGTATTAAATATTTTGCTGGCCCCTCATTCGGTGCATATATGTTTAGGAGAGTGAATTCTTCCTGCTCTACGTACCCCTTGATTAATATAAAATGTCCGTCTTTGTCCCTTACAACCTTCCTGAGTATAAAGTTTGCATTATCTGATATTAGTATGGCCACTCCAGCTTTTTTATGGGTGTTGTTTGCTTGGATAATTTTTCTCCAGCCTTTATTTTGAGTCTATGTTTGTTCTGACTATTCAGGTGCGTTTCTTTTTTTTTTTTTTTTTTTTTTTGGTTTTTTTTTTTGGGCCACACCCTGTGACGCTCAGGGGTTACTCCTGGCTATGCGCTCAGAAGTTGCTCCTGGCTTCTTGGGGGACCATATGGGACGCCGGGGGATCGAACCGCGGTCCGTCCTAGGCTAGCGCAGGCAAGGCAGGCACCTTACCTCCAGCGCCACCGCCCGGCCCCAGGTGCGTTTCTTGTAGGCAGCAGAAGGTTGGATTGAGTTTTTTGATCCATTTAGCCACTCTGTGTCTCTTGACTGGTGCATTTAGTCCATTGACGTTGAGAGAAAGAATTGTCCTGGGATTTAACGCCATCTTTATTTCAAAATTTGGTGTGTCTTTTGGGTAGTCTTGTCTTAGATTAGGTCTTTCAGTTTTTCTCTTAAGACTGGTTTTGTGTCTGTGAAGTTTCTGAGCTGTTTTTTGTCTGTGAAGCCATGTATTCTTCCGTCAAACTGGAAAGTGAGTTTTGCTGGGTATAGTATTCTGGGTGAAGCATTCATTTCATTCAGTCTTGTCACAATATCCTACCACTGCTTTCTGGCATTGAGTGTTTCTGGTGACAGGTCTGCTGTAAATCTCAGGGAAGCTTGCTTGAACGTGATTTCCCCTTTTGATCTTGCTGTTTTCAGAATTCTGTCTCTATCTGTGGGATTTGTCATTGTGACTAGGACGTGTCTTGGGGTGGTTTTTCTGGGGTCTCTTTTGGTTGGTACTCTTCGGGCATGCAGGATTTGATCACATATATTCTTTAGCTCTGGAAGTTTCTCTTTAATGATGTTCTTGACCGTTGATTCTTCCTGGAAATTTTCTTCCTGGGTCTCTGGGACTCCAATGGTTCTTAAGTTGTTTCTGTTGATCTTATCATAGACTTCTATTTTCATCTGTTCCCATTCTTTGACTAATTTTTCCATTGTCTGCTCATTTGCTTTAAGTTTTTTGTCCAATCTCTCCTGCTGTATGGAATTGTTATGTATCTCATCTTCCATAGCACCATGTCTATTCTCAGCTTCTGATAGCCTGTCCCAGAGCTTATCCATTTTGTCATTCACTTCGTTTACTGACTTTTTCAGTCCTGTTAGTTGACATGTTATTTCAGTTTGGAGTTTTGTGATTTCTGTCTTCATATTTTCTTGGTTCTTATTAGTGTTTTGTTCAACTCGATCCATGGTTTCTTGGAGTCCGTTGAGCATCTTCCATATTGCTAGTCTAAAGTCCTTATCTGAGAGGTTGATTAGTTGGTTGGTCATTATCTGGTCCTCAGAATTGTCATCTTCATTCTCTATGTCTGATGCTGCCCTGCGTTGTTTCCCCATTGTCACACTTGTATTGTGGGTTTTTCTACGTGTTGTGGTGGTATTCATTATCTATATGATGCAGGCAGCACACTCCTCTGGCTCCTCCCTTTCTGGATGTGCTGACTTGCCTCTAAGGGAGGGGAGTCCTCCGTGGATGAAGCCTCACACTGGGTCAAATCTTAGGCCCGAGCATGCAACAGAGAAGACAGTCCGGAGAGAAATGTTTGCTTCTGTGATATAGCACCGTTCTTAGTGTGATTTTTCCTTCTTGTTGCAATGGAGTTCTTTCCTTAGAAAGAGTGCACGGCCGCGTAGCGAGTGGCCGTGCTCCACTGGAGCCTCTTTTTGCCCCACTCGCAAGAGTTTCACGCAAGAGGACAGTAGACAGACATAGACAGGTCACACTCACAGTTTTTCACAGTTGGGCCCCACTGGGCCGGTGTACTTTCGCGGATTTTCCCTGCCTGGTGTCACACACAGGGAGCCGGCTTTTGCAAAAACTCATCTATGGGTTTTAAGAAAAATTAAAGACGGGCCTGGAGAGATAGCACAGCGGCGTTTGCCATGCAAACGGCTGATCCAGGACCAAAGGTGGTTGGTTCGAATCCCGGTGTCCCATATGGTCCCCCCGTGCCTGCTAGGAGCTATTTCTGAGCAGACAGCCAGGAGTAACCCCTGAGCAATGCCGGGTGTGACCCAAAAACCAAAAAAAAAAAAAAAAAAAAAAAGAAAAATTAAAGACATTCTTGTAATATTTTCAGAGACAAAAGGGAGGAGAACTGGAAGTTACAGCCCACTTCATGAACCTCACCACAAGAGTGATGAGTTTAGTTAGAGAAATAACTACATTGTGAACTATCCTAACAGTGAGAATGTATGAGGGAAATAGAAAGCCTGTCTAGAGTACAGGTGGGGGCAGGGTGTGGAGGATGGATATTTGGGACATTGGTGGTGGGAATGTCGCACTGGTAATGGGAAGTGACCTCTTATATGACTGAAACCCAACCACAATCATGTTTGTAACCAAGGTGTTTAAATAAAAAAAAAATATATATATATATATATATATATATATATATATATATATATATATATATATATATATATATAAAAGAGATGCAGGGTGGAAAATGGATCAAAATGTTGAATCCAAATTTTGCTGCCAGAAAAGACACATCTGAATAATCAGAGCAAACATAGACTCAAAGGTTGAGGTAACATCATTCAAGCAAACAGCTCCCTTTAAAAAACTAGAGTGTTAATATATATTTATATATATAAGTATATATAAATATATATACATATTTAGGGCTCTTCACCCCCAAAACACTGAATACATTCTTCTACAGTGCATATGAGACAATCTCAAATATAGACCAACTGCTAGAGAACAAAACATATCTGCATAAAATTAAGAGGGTAGAAAATGTATGAACACCCTTCTCAGATATTCATTCACTGAAATTAGTAGTGAATTACAAACAGACACAGAGAAATGAGGAAATCAAAAGATTCCTGGAAACAAATTAGAACAAAAACATGAATTATCATAATATCTGGATACAGAAAAGGTGGTATAAAGAAGAAAATTTATAGCTGAGGCAAGCACACCTCAGGAAGGAAAAAGAGACCTATATAAATAACTTAATAACACAGCTTATAAAATTAGAAAGTGACCAACAAAATGAATCAAAAATAGGTAGTCAAAAAGAAATAAAAAAGCTTAGAGCAGAAATTAATGAAGTGTAAACACAAAAACAATCCGACAGATCAATGAAAGCAAAAGTTAGTTCTTTTAAAAAATAAACAAGATTTATAAAACACTAGCAAAACTCAAAAAGAAAGGGATAGAGATAAACTTAATACACGAGAATAGAAATGATACTACAGAGATTCAAAGGGTAATCAGAGACTACTTTGAGAAACTTTATGCCATAAAAAGAGAAATCTGGAAGAAATGGATAAATTTTTGAACTCCTACAATATGAGGTAAATTGAGGCCTTTGAAATAGTTCCCATTTGTATCAAATATTTGTACCTTAATTATTTTCTGTTGGTCTTGTTTTTCCATCGCCTTTCATCTGGTTTTACCCCTTTCCATGGGGAGAGACTTTGAATTGGATTTCAATAAATGGAAGGCACGAGAGCTTAGCTGGGGCTGTCATCCAGGCTTGTGGTTCCATGTGTTGGAGCAACTGGCTTGTGGGTGAACAGCTTGCAGTGTGAGTTTTCTTGCCTGCTATATCCTCCATATCTGTATGGATTACTTATTGCAGAGAATTATTAATGAACCAGCTTCTCCTGTCCTCCCTGGACAGGGAATATGGGATGTCCCTTTCCCTTTTTGGAACAGTGGGATAACCAAACCTCAACCCAACTCCCAAAGAATGTTTCATTACACTACAACTTCCCAAGATTGAACGAAGATGATCTGAGACACCAGAACAGACCAATCATGTTTGAAGAAATTTAAACAGTACTCAAAAAGCTTCCCAAAAACAAAAGCCTGGCCCAGATGGATTCATTAGTGAATTCTTTCAAACCTTTAAAGAGGACCTCCTGCCAATCTTTTTTAGGCTCTTCCAGGAAAGTAAAGAAAAAGAAACACTCCCAAATAGTTTCTATGAAGCTAACATCACCCTAATACCAAAAGCAGAGAGAGATGCCACTAAAAAGAACTAGAGGCCAATAGCCTTAATGAACATAGATGCAAATTTTTTTTGCAAAAAAAAAAAAAAATCCTAGCAAAAAGGGTCCAACACTTCATCAGGAAGGTCACCCACCATACCCAAGCAAGTTTCATTCCAGAGATGCAAGAAAGGTTTAACATATGCAAATCAATCAACACAACACAACAGATCAACTAAAGGAAAAATAAAATTTATAATCCTATTAATAGATGCATAGAAAGCATTTGACAAGATCCAACACCCATTCACAATAAAAAGTCTCAACAAGATGGTAATGAAAGGGAATTTTCTTAATATTTCTAAAGCTATTTACCACATGCTCATACCAAATATTATAGTTAGTGGGGAAAAAATAGTCTTCCTCTAAGATATGGCACAAGACAAAGATGCCCTCTCTCACCACTTATATTCAACTTAGTACTGAAAGTACTTGCCATAGGAATCAGAAAAATAATATACATCAAGGGCATCCAGATAGGGAAGAAAGAAGTAAAGCTTTCACTGTTTACAGATGATATGATACTATATTTAGAAAATCCTAAATACTCTATCAAAATGCTTCTAAATATAATAGCAGTGTTTTTCAGTTGCATTATTAGATTTATATAGTGAAGTGGTAGGCTACAAAATTAGCACTCAAAAATCCATGTTTTTTAATATATAAATAATGAAAGATAAGAAAGAAACATTAGGGCCCGGAGAGATAGCACAGCGGTGTTTGCCTTGCAAGCAGCTGATCTAGGACCATAGGTGGTTGGTTCGAATCCCAGTGTCCCATATGGTCCCCTGTGCCTGCCAGGAGCTATTTCTGAGCAGACAGCCAGGAGTATACCCTGAGCACCGCTGGGTGTGGCCAAAAAACCAAAAAAAAGAAAAAAAGAAGAAAAAAAGAAAGAAACATTAAAAAACAATCCCATTCACAATTGTGCCTCAGAAAATCAAGCACTTAAAAGAGTCAACTAAAGAGGTGAAAAACCCATACAAAGAAAATACAAAAACTCTGCTTCAAGAAATAAAAGAGGAGAAAAAGAAATTGAGACATGCACTCTGTTCATGGATTGGGAGGATTCACATCATTAAAATGGCAATATTTCCCAGAGCATTATAGAAATTTATAACCTCTAGACAGACTCCTCCCAGTTTCTTTTTTTCTTTTTTGTTTTCTTTTTTTTTCCAAACAGAACGGCATAACTTGAATCATCTTGTTCTGCTTCATAAATTGAGGGGAAAAAATAGATGGTATCAGGACCAAACAGTCTAATGAACGTTGAGTAGAAATAAAAAAAATGATCAGACTTAAATACCAAACCCAATGTCAATGATAACAGAATCAATATCCAATCTACAACAAGCTATACACAGAGAGGACCAGTTATACTAGCAGTCGGGGAGGAGGGGGACAAAGGAGGGGGATCTGGGATGCATGGTGGGAACAAGGGTGGATGGAGGACAACACTGGTTGTGGAAATGCTCCTGATTCAATGTTACTATGTACCTTAAATATTATTGTGAAAGATTCTTAATTCACTTTGGTCACAATAAAAAAAAATTTTTTAATGGAGATTAAAGCAATGATCCCTAGGATAAGAGCTGCAACAAATCACTTAGGCCTCATTAAAGCATAAATCTCTTTAAGGCTATCATGACAGAATTATCATACCAATTATCATACCAATCATCTTATATCTCGACAAGAAGCATAACATAAGCAGGTTGAGGGCCAGAAGGACAAACCCAGGATGAAGCTTATCACAAAGTATGGTGAGTACAGTTAGAGAAATAACTACAATAACAACTACCATGACAATGAGATAAAGAAATAGAATGTCTGTACTGAAGTCAGGCAAGGGATGGGGTAGGAGGGAAATGTGAGGCATTGGTGACAAGAAAGTTGCACTGGTGAAGGAGGGTGTGAATTTTTTGACTGAAACCCAACTATGACCATGTTTAAATAAAGTGTTTAAATAAAGAAATTTTTTTAAACAGAAATGAATTATACACCAAGAAATCCTTATTAAGAATTACAACATGTGATAAGGAAGCAGCAGATAACAAGTGAAAAAATATTCACTTTGATGTTATCTAGATCTTTGTCAATAAGAAAATATAAGAGTAGCCATAGCAATAGTACAGCTAGTAAGGCACTTGCTTTGCATGTAGCAGACCATGGTTCAAACCTCAATATGCCATATGGTCAACTAAGATTTGCCAAGAGAGATCCAGGCATGCAGAGCCAGTAATGACTTCATAGCATTAGCAAGTGTGGTCTGTGAAGGAAAGAAGGAAGAACGAAAGAAAGAACGAAAGAAAGAACGAAAGAAAGAACGAAAGGAAGGAAGGAAGGAAGGAAGGAAGGAAGGAAGGAAGGAAGGAAGGAAGGAAGGAAGGAAGGAAGGAAGGAAGGAAGGAAGGAAGGAAGGAAGGAAGGAAGGAAGGAAGGAAGGAAAGAAGGAAGGAAGGAAGGAAGGAAGGAAGGAAGGAAGGAGGAAGGAAGGAAGGAAGGAAGGAAGGAAGGAAGGAAGGAAGGAAGGAAGGAAGAAGGAGGAAGGAAGGAAGGAAGGAAGGAAGGAAGGAAGGAAGGAAGGAAGGAAGGAAGGAAGGAAGGAAGGAAGGAAGGAAGGAAGGAAGGAAGGAAGGAGGAAGGAAGAAGGAGGAAGGAAGGAAGGAAGGAAGGAAGGAAGGAAGGAAGGAAGGAAGGAAGGAAGGAAGGAAGGAAGGAAGGAAGGAAGGAAGGAAGGAAGAAGACAGAAGGAGGGAGGAAAGAAAGGGAGGAAAGGCAGAAAGAGAGAGAAAAAAGAAAGGAAGGAACAAAGGAACAAAGAAAAAGAAAAATGAGCCTGGTGGAATAGTTTGTTTCAACCTATGCCTAAGCTGCTATTGAGTAGAGTTCCCCTCCAGAATGACAGCAGCAGATGACTCTGCCATCTCCAAGCCATTCTATCAGAGGCAATAAATTCCCCCTATATTAATTACCTTCCTGACCTTGGTGGGACACTCCTCCACATAACTATCACCTCAGCCCTCTCAAACTCCTTAATGCAAAGCTTTTGTCTACTGTTTATGAAGAATTAACATAATGCTTTTAAATAAATTTTGAATAAAGATTCACCCAGCAGTCTTTCTACAACCTCCTACACAAATCCTTATATAGCTGCAACATTGACTTGTGAAAGCAATGATGTCCTGTTCATTTATTTTAAGATCATCCTTCACTCAGGTAATTAGGAGAAAAAATTCAGCAAGTAAGAGGCCAAGTATTATAAATGGGTTATAAATTTCTTGGTCCCTTTTAAATTAGTCTGTATCTCAAAATTGGGCCCTTTCCAAGAGGCTCAAGATCCCAGGGGCCACTCCCTGCAATACTTAACTCTCTGTGGTGCTGCTCATCTAGCAGTGTTGGGATGATGCCAGGGCTATGCTCCATGGCACTAGGGAACTGGGGAGCAAAAGGTGTCTAGAATAGAACTCCAAGTCTCATATCTTCAAGGCATGCATTATATTCTTTTGAGCTACCCCCTGGCCCTTATCCTATTTTTAATGGAGTCACACCCAATGGGTACTTGGGTCCACCAGGGTCACATCTAAGATTGTTCAGGAGGCCAATGGGTGCCAAAAAAAGAACTCAGGACTGGTTCTGTGCTAGTTATGTTCTCTACCACTTGAGCCATTTCCCCACCTCCTAAAATTGACATCTTTTCTCTTTTATTTGCATTTAGATATTTTTAAGCCCTTTTCTATTAAAATGTGCATTGACCTTTTTAAAAAATCATCTTCACATATATTATAATCAGTGTAATAAATCAAATAATACAAGACTTTTTGTCAAAATCTATCTCATGTATGTCTTCAGTCACTAGTAAATCGGATAAATACTTTAGCTGAAATGACTCATGTTGTCTTGGACAAAAATAAAAAAAAATAAGAAAGAAAGAAAGAAAGAAAGAAAGAAAGAAAGAAAGAAAGAAAGAGAAATAAAGAAAGAGAAAGAAATAAAGAAAGAAAGAAAGAAAGAAGAAAGAAAGAAAGAAGAAGAAAAGAAAGAAAGAAAGAAAGAAAGAAAGAAAAAAGAAAGAAAGAAAGAAGAAAAGAAAGAAAGAAAGAAAGAAGAAAGAAAGAAAGAAAGAAAGAAAGAAGAAAGAAAGAAGAGAAAGAAAAGAAAGAAAGGAGAGAAAGAAAAAAGAAAAGAAAGAAAGAAAGAAGAAAGAAAGAAAGAAGAAAGAAAGAAGAGAAAGAAAAGAAAGAAAGGAGAGAAAGAAAGACAGAAAGAAAGAAAAAGAAATCTCTATGTTCCAACATAAATAAAATTAATTCACAATTTGTGGCAAGCTTTTAAAATACTTAAAAATGAATACAGTAGTATTGAGGCCAGTGGGTAGGATGCTTGACTTACATGAAGCCAACCTTGGTTCACTCCCTGGTATTCCATATAGTCCCTTAACTTAACAGGAGTGGTTCCTGAATATAGAGACAAAAGTAAGCCCTGAACATCACCAAGTGTAACCCCTCCCCCCAAAAAATAGTGGTTAGTATTATAGTATTATGTGAATATTAATTTCTTTGTTTTGAAAAATACCATGATGGTGTAAGTCTTAAATTCAAGAAAACTGGGTAAAGGGTATATGGAATGACCTGTTTGGTCATGCTAACATTCATCTAAATATAAAGGGATATCCAGACAATCAGCTTTAAGAGATTTAATTATCAGGGAAATTTTTCCTATTTTATTATATTCCATAACAGATCATGGTACTCCTATATTTCATGATGAAAACATCATCTGGTTTAGATGAGCTGTTCCTTTTGTTTATCCAGTGCACACGAGTGCAGACCTATTCATGTATCACATTATGTTTATCCACCTTTTTAGTTTTTGTTTAGTCTATTTTTGTTTATACAATACATATGGGTAGTCAAAAGATGCTTCCAGGCAGGAGAAAAATGGTGAGTGGAAAGGGTAGTGCCCTGTTTGTCAGCAACTAAGAGTCCATTGACCCAAACTAAGAAACAGAGGCCTTTACCTATCCTGTAAAAATAAGGTTTGAACTTTGAGAACTACAAAGTGAGTTACATTCAACATAGACAGTTTTTGGTGTGAAGACAAAGGCTTAGTTCTGTTTCCTTTCCCCTTTTACCTTTACTGATGATGTTGTTGTGATTAGAAGGTGTAACTGCTGGTTCTGTTGCACCAAAGATCCCAGTTTGCTGTGAGATTTCCAATCAGCCTATGATGGCATTGTGCTGGGGATCAAATTCAGCCTCACACAGGCAAGCCGCTGAGCCACATCCAGTGGTCCTTGTTGGAAGTTATTTTGATGTCACTAGAAGATTGACTTTATTCAGATTTCACAAGTTTTTCAACTAAACCTTTACCATGCCAAAGTCTAATCCAAAAAAGCATATTACAATGAACCCTTTTTGTTACTTTAATCATCTCCAAATCTGTGACAATTTTTTTGTCTTTTCTTATTTCCTGCTGTCACCTTGGCATTTTTTTAATAATCTAAATCAGGTATTTTGTACTCTATCTCTCAATTTTAGTTTGAGGAACTCTCATAATTTTTTTAGCTTTTGTGTCACACCCAATGATGTCTGGAGGTGACTTCTGGCTCTACACTCAGGAATTACTCTTGATGGTATTCAGGGGACCATATGGGATGCCAGGGATCAAAGCTCATCAGACATGTGGAAAGCAAGTGCCTTACTAGCTGTACTATCACTCCAGCCCCTTCACTCTCATTTTCAAATGGAGGTTATAGGATTGTGAAAGAAAAAATGACAGAATTTCAGAATGTATTGCATGAATTATCTTAATCATCTTATTATTAATCATTTATACTAGGTTTTTCTACTATAAAGCTACTTTTTCCCCTTTCTGTATGGTATTCCTTCAAAGAAAGTTTCTAAATCAAACTCACAGTCAAGAATAAAATTAAGCTCTACTTCCTGGCAGGATAATTTACAGGTATGTTTACAAAAAATAACCACAGAAATAAAAAAAAATACCTTTGAGAAAATATCTCAGGTTATGCAAATACTGTTATCCCTTAAAATTTCACCTACATTTTAACATTTTTATGTAAATACTATAATAAAATAAATGTTTCTGGTAAAATGTCACTTTTATTTCCTATCTGGCGGCCTATTTATTTCCTACCTACTAACAGATTTCTTGTTTCTGAGAATGTGAATGCCTCAAATGTCTCACTTACAAATTGACTTAGACAGAATATAGGCCAATGAGACAGGAAAGAATCTTCTCAAGGAGGGTTCCATTATATTCTTCTTCACTATGAGAAAGATGCAAAAGGGCCAGAGTGATAGTAGAGTGGGTAGGATGTTGCCTTGTGACTAACTCTATTTCCTCTTGGGGCAGTGACACTAGTCCAGTGTTCCCAGCAGCTCTATATTCTATAAAGTTGCAGATGACTGCGACATATACCACTTAACATGTTATCCAGTTCCATGACTTTTAAAATTATATTTATATATATGGAGGACTTCCAATAAAATGATATACTAGGTGCTGGCAAGGAGACTGAAGAAAGAATGTAGCAGGTAAGATGTTTGCCTAACTGGGTTTGATCCTCAGCATCCTATATGGTCCCTACAGTAGCACTAATTACTAAAAATAATTCCTGAGTGCAGCACCCAAGAGTTACCCCTGATCATTGCTGGCCAAGTGTGGCCCCAAGCAAAAAAAAAAATTGGGGCCGGCGAGGTGGCGCTAGAGGCAAGGTGTCTTCCTTGCAAGCGCTAGCCAAGGAAAGGACCATGGTTCGATCCCCCGGTGTCCCATATGGTCCCCCCAAGCCAGGGGCAATTTCTGATTGCGTAGCCAGGAATAACCCCTGAGCATCAAACGGGTGTGGCCCGAAAAACCAAAAAAAAATATATATATATATATTGGCAAGCAAAGTTCCCTGCTAAAGTATAACCAGCAATAAATTATCATACTCAGTAAAAAGTGCCATAGTGTATAGTTCGGATTAACCAAGAGACTGTGCATTCAACTATCTGAAGGTGTGTCTTATTGGTACAGAATAGAATTGGAAGGATAGGTCAATTATTGAAGCATTTTCTCATAGGCACAGTGCATACAAATTGTCATTCCAGTGGACAGACCTGACCCAGTAGGGGAAGGGATGAAACTAGAAAAAGGCAGACCAACTTGCAGTTAATAATGAAAGACTGTACAGTGCTGGAGTTTCAAATGAGAACTAACATTTCTCTTCCATTCCCACAACTTCAAACCCCAATTAAGAAATATCAAGCATGCAGACAGCCCAAAAGTAGATTGTGAGGCTGATAGTCGGCAAGAATAGGGGAAGGCCCAGAGCAACCATAGAAATGAAGCAAATTGTGTATCTCTCCCCTCATTGGCTGCTTCCAGCTTACCCCACACACACACACTGGAAATCTTACATTTCTTGAGGCTTTTCCATCTCTTAATCAATAACACAATTTCTCTCCCAGGCCAAAGGGAAAAAGAGAATTTCAACACTAAAGTCACAGTGCCACCTGCAGGGATGATAAAGGCAGCTAACCCAGAAGCATAAGAAGAAAACCTACAGGTAGCCATAGCAGAAATAAGATGGAGTTGAAGAAAATAAGTCTCCAGGGCCAGACTTAAAGACCCCGAACTGAAGAAAGTAACAAAGAAAAAAGAAGAGCCATCATAACAAAACCTGATGTTAACTCAGAGAATCTCAACTAATACAAAGAAGCAAGTTCAAGATTAAAAAAAAAAAAAAAGGCTACAAGAACACAAGTATTTTATACAGGTTAAAGATATTTTAAAATTTCTAACAGAATTTTTGGGAATGTTCAAAATAAATAGCACATTAAAGTAAATTCAGTCTAACATAGAAAATATAACAAGTAGACAATCTCACAAAGAAAAGAATATCAGAAATTGAAGACGAAAACCAAGCTCTGATACAAATGGAAGAGGGCAAAAAAACAAGACATTAAAAAAAATTCAACAAAATATACTGGACTCTGTAGAAAAGAAATTATTTATTTTGGAAGTGCCAGGAGAAGAGAACATTAAAAACATGTTCTGAAACTTCAAAAACTTAAAGGAAAACTATCATTTAAAGTCCAGAAAGCAGAAACAATATCCAAAATTTTCATTGCAAAATTTCTTACCTGACACATATTATTGTTAAGTTATCAAAAGTCAATTAAAAATATTGTGGGCTATAAGAATAATACACAAAAATGTCTCCTATCAGGCTTTACTCAGATTTCTCCACAGAAACCTTACAATCTAGAAGAAAGTAGAATAACATATTCATACTACTAAAAGAGAAAAATTCTACCCAAGGATATTGTATCCTGGAAATTTTTTATTTAAATATATTGAAGAAATTCGTGTTTTTCTAAACAAAAACTTTTAGAATTTTCCACTACCATAGCCATTCTACATATATATTTATAGAGAGAGTAAACAAAATTCTACATGAAAAGAATAGAATATTACAAAATCTTGAGCACAAGAATAAAAGGAAATAGTAACCAAAACAAAATGACAGCAATGTGAGGGAACAACAAAATGATTAAAAAAAAAAAAGGGAGACTAGATCAAAGGGGGTACAAATTTTATATCAGCATATAAAAGACTTTGGGAATATTGAACATATGATGTAATCTCCATGGTAACTATAAAACAAAAAACTGGATCAGGAACATTTAAAAGAAAAAAATGAAGAATGACAAAAACAATGAACTACAGCTAACAACAAAAATGCAATGGCAGTAAGTAAGCTCCATATGTCACTAGTCTCTCAAGGAACAAAAGCCCAGTACCAGATGGCTTCACTGGTAAATTCTACAAATTACTCAAAATAGAATTAATAACCATCCTACTCAAGCTCTTCCATAATATCAAAGAACACTATCACACACATTTTATATCTCCAATATTATTTTAATTCCAAAGCAAGGTAAGGAACACACTAAAAGAAGAAAAAACAGCAACCAAGTATTTTTTTTTTTTTTTTTTTGGTTTTTGGGTCTCACCCGGCAGTGCTCAGGAGTTACTCCTGGCTCCATGCTCAGAAGTCGCTCCTGGCGAGCACGGGGGACCATATGGGACGCCGGGATTCGAACCGATGACCTTTTGCATGAGAGGCAAACGCCTTACCTCCATGCTATCTCTCCGGCCCCACAACCAAGTATTTCTGATGAACATAGATGTAAAAATCTTCAACAAAATCTTGGCAAATCAAATCCAACAACACAATGACAGAATCGTTCATCAAGACCAATTGTGATTCATTCTAGAGATGCAAAGATGACTCAGCAAAGAAATTAATTACTGAAATACACCACAAAACAAGAAAAAAAAAGATTACCTCAATAGGTTCTGAAAAAGCTTTGACTAGCCAGAGCAAAAAAATAAAACAGATATAAAAGGTGCATTGGTGGAAAACAAAAACAAAAAAGATCAGAACTAAATACCCAAGCCAAAGTCAATGAAAATAGAATTAAGAGACCCAAACTATAACAATCTAAACTTAAAATGGGCCTGTTACGCTGGCAGGCCAGGAGGCTAAAGATGGAAGTATGGGATACACATTGGGAACTTTGGTAGAGGGAGGTCAACACTGGTTGTGGGAATGACCCTGATTCACTGTCAATATATACCTGAAATATAAACTATGAAGGACTTGCAATTCATAATGGCCTCCATAAAAATTTCTTAAAAGAAAGAAAAAGATATAAAGAGAATACAAATTGGAAATAGATAAGTAAAGCATAATTTTTGTGGATAACATAATAATATAGGGAAAACCATAAAGGTGTCACAAAATTACTACTAAAAATAATATGTTCAGTGGAGTGATATGATACTAATTTATGCAAACAATGACTTGGTACAAAGAGAAATTAAGAAAACAATGTCTGAGTCAGAGAGATAGATACTACAGTAGGTAGTTGCACATGATCAACTGAGGTCCCTTCCCAATCACTGAATATTGTCCCCTAACTACTGTCAGGAATGATTCCTTATCACTGATGGGTATTGCAAGGTCAACATTGGTGGTGGGGAATTGCCCTAATTTACTGTCACTATGTACCTTAAATATAACTGTGAAAGACTTGTAAAATAAAATAAAGTCATGACTATCAAAGACTTCATTTTCAGTAACTGATAATATCTATTAATGCAACATGGGTATATATATATATATATATAGTCATGGGAAATTCTAAATAATA
The DNA here is from genome assembly GCF_024139225.1 of Suncus etruscus. Lineage (NCBI taxonomy): Eukaryota > Metazoa > Chordata > Mammalia > Eulipotyphla > Soricidae > Suncus > Suncus etruscus. Next base: position 29,615,487 of record NC_064857.1, on the reverse strand, counting down.
AAGAACATTATCATGAGTCCTACTTTAAAAGCAAAATAAAAATAAAAAACTAACAAAACAAAGGTAGAAGATAATGTCATTTACACTTACAACAAAAAAGATGAACAAGTGAAAGCACAGCTGGTAGCAAAAGCACTTGCTTTGAATGCTGCTGACCCCCGTTTGATTTCTGATCCTCCCTAAATGCCTCCTGATCTTTGCCAAGAGCACATGATTAAGAGACATAAGTCCTGGGTACTAGTAGGTCAGGTATGTTGAAATTCAAAACTACAAAAGGTATATAACAAATACTCCTCTTAATTGATATTCCAGTGGTGTAGAAGTGAGGTAACAATATACATTAAAACCTTGAGATTCAATACTATTATAAGCATGTGATCAATCCACACTACAATAAAGATATATAAAAAGTTCTTCATATCTCTGTTCTCCTGATGTCCAGGTCTTTTCTCTTAGAGAAATAATGGTTTCCTGTTTCTTTTATTATCATCTGTAAATAAATTATGGGGCAATAGTTTCTTATTACAAAATGAAGCCAAAAAAATTTTAGGAGCCAGAGAGATAACACAGTGGCAGGGCATTTGCCTTGTATGTGGCCAACACAGGATGGGCCTGAGTTCGATTCCCGGCATCCCACATGGTCCTTTGAGCCTAACGGGAGAGATTTCTGACTCAGAGCCAGGCATGACCACTGAGTGTCTCCAGGTATGGCCCAAGAACCAAAGGAAAAAATTTTAAATAATAAATTTAAAAATTTATAAAAAGAAAAATTCTAATTATAAATAAGCACTAAGACAATAGTGTCATTCTTCTGATTCTGTTACTATTTGGGTGTGTATTACTCTAAATTTCTTTTCTTTTCTTTTCTTTCTTTATTTATTGGTTGATAGGTTTCTGGCCCACACACCTAGTGGTGCTCGGGGGTTCCTCCTGGCTCTGAGTTCAGAAATCACCCTGGCAGGCTGGGGAACCATATGGGATGCCGGGAATCAAACCGGGTCCCTCCCAGGTCTGCCACAGTCAAGGCAAATGCCTTACCACTGTGCTATTTCTCCAGCCCCTCATTCTAAATTTCTATGTGTCTAACATTAATACCTATGTGTGCCTAAAAAATAGAAGAAAATGAAACAAAATAATTCCAAAATACTTAAACATCTATGCTATAAATTATTTCTTAACATCTTTTTCTAAAATTTATATCATACTGAAAACTTTTTAATATAAATATATTGTGAATACCTACTATTTTAATACCAACAGCCCCTTCCTTCAGGACATCTATATATTAAGCTATAATTTTTAATTTGTGATGACTATCTGTGTGTATGGGCAGATCAGTAGTAATATACAAAGTACAGTTTCCAACATGAGAAATTCTGTCACTTTAAGTTTTCTAAAAAGTGGCTCCAACAGCTGACCCTAAACTAACACTTCAGTTTTGTAAAGCTTCTGATTCCAGATTGTCCATGAAAGAAAGATATTCTCCTTTCTGTTCTTATCTCCAAGTTCAGAATGGTATTAATATGTCATCACTTTTTCTATACATAAACTGAATTCTGTTCAAAATAATAAAATTTTTCATACATGTATTGTCTGCTCAGTTTTTTCCTTGTACTTATGTTCAGAAAACAATAAGCACACACAAGAGAAACTACAGCAAAAGTTCTCATAAAACAGTTAAGTTCAAAATGATTAGTCGCACATAATCTAGTATCATTTATTGAGAGCCGACTTAGTGCTACACTAGTTATATATTCTAGTCCATGAAAAAAATACTTTATTATCACCAATTTTATATAGTAGCTAATATTTTCTTTTTTATTTAATTTGATGGGGGGGGGGTTGGGCCACACCCGGCAATGCTCAGAGGTTGCTCCTGGCAGGCACGGGGGATCATATGGGACGCCGGGATTTATATTAGGTCCTGGGTCGACTGCTTGCAAGGCAAAAGCCACTGTGCTATCTCTCCAGCCCCTATTTAATTTTACTATAGTTTGAGTAGATTACATTAGTGCCAAAATATATGGTATTGATGTATAAGGTTACTCCACTACCACCAATGTGCCCACAACTCCACAACTGTCTCTATGTCATCTCTAACCCAGTTATTATTCTTCCCTCCCCTCCTAAAATCCCATGATTTGGTTAAGAAGCTCAAATATGCATAATGATCAACATTTAAGGCACTGTTCTATATATCTTATGTTCATTCTATAAAATATTGCTTAGCATCTGCTATATACAAGGACCTTTGCTAAATAATAAGGTAGTGAACAAAATAGGGAAAATCTCTGATCTTAAAAAAGTGTGGACAGTAATAAATAGAAACAAGGAAACTCTAGGAACTGAAACCCTGAAAGGTACATAAACACAAAAATTAAGTTGACAAAGGAATGAATAATAAGACGTCACTAATCCTCACATCAACTATATTCATTACAAACTTATCTTTTTTTTTTCAAGAAAAAAAAATGCCTTAAGAAAAGAACCTAAGAAATTTACCCAAGTTTTACAGAGCTAAAGTTGACGAGTATTAGACACACAAAGACAGATTATCTCCATCATCATGTTACTTTAAGCTTTGAAGTGAGTGATTAGTGTTTCCAGCCCATATGTAAACAGTCCTGGTGAGTAGGGCCAGGACTACTCACCTACTCAAATCCTCATACCTTCCAAACTCTTACAACATAACCAACTATATGATCACACAAAACAACACTTTGTAGAATTTCTTCAGTGATTGAAATAGATGAAAGATGAAGCTGGGGAATGATTTGCCAATGACAAAAAAAGTATCATCATTCATCCTTCATCCTAAAAAACAATTCTGGAAGGCATTACTCACCCATTCCAGATACCATGTCTTTACACATAAAAAAACTGAGAGAAGTTGGGGCTGGAGAGATAACATGGAGGTAAGGCATTTGCCTTGCATGCAGAAGGACAATAGTTTGAATCCCAGCATCTCATATGGTCCCCCAGCCTGCCTGGATGATTTCTGAGCATAGAGCCAGGAGTAGCCCCTGAGCGCTGCCGGGTGTGACCCCCCAAAAAATAAATAAATAAATAAATAAATAAATAAATAAATAAATAAAAATAAAAAAACAAAACTGAGAGAAGTTAATTGCCCAATGTCACACAGATTAAAAGTGACTACAGTAAGCACAAACCACATTATCAAAAAAGAAGAGAGTAAACGTGTGTGTGTGTGTGTGTGTGTGTGTGTGTGTGTGTGTGTGTGTGTGTGTGTGTGTGTGTGTGTGTGAAGTAAAATACCTGCCTCCAGAAGCAGTGGGTAAGGTGGTTTGGAGGGAAGGGGGAATCAGAGAGGGTGAGAGGAAAATTGGGGATATTGGTAGCAGGAAATGTGCGCTGGTGAAGGTTGTTGTTCATTGTATAATGGTAATTCAATCATGAGCAATTTTATCTATGAAAAAAATCTGTATTATGAACAACCTTGTAACCACGGTGTTTAAATAAAAAAAAGTTTTTATTGAAGTGACTACAGTAGGATTCTAATGCACACCACTTCAAATTTCTCAAGCTGGAGGAAACATAACTATGGTGTGGGCTACAGCTCCCAATTTCAGAAAACTTTCTCAGAGTCACATCTTCTGTCAACAGATACTTCAGATAGGGACAGAGTTCAACTGCCTGATACCAGCAGAGGTTTTGTGAGAAGGTGGTATCTGTGTATATGTGTGTGCGAGCACGTGTGTGTACATGCGTGCATGTATGTGTGTGTGTGTTGAGAAAAGATAGCTGTGATGAAATTCCTAAGGGAGGGAAAAAGAATCTTATAAAAAAGAAAAAAACTTCAAAAATTATAATGAAGAGATTGAAAGAAGAGATGGGGGCGTTTTAGCCTTGGGTACTTTTCCACTCCTTACAATTTATTAGTCTTCCCACCCCCTCTCTGTGATTAGTAGAACCTCAGGAGCTCTTCAGTTTCCAGCCTATTTTGCTTTTGGAGTTTTTTTTTTTTTTATTTGAAAAATGATACAAGTAGTTTCATGCTGTCATCATAGAAAATTAGGAGATAAAAAGAAATCTATTGAAAATGCTTTTAAAGATTCACAAAGAAAGCGTTGGGAGATTCAATACAGTACTCTCCTTGATCCTTTTGTGAAGTTGGCCTGTCACATCAAAAATAATGAATACAAATTGTGCCATTGTCAGCAGACACTGAAGACAGTCACAGAAAATGTGGTTAATGTTGGTCTCATTAGTTATCCTTCAGAAAGTTGGGACCTTTGGGGAGAGGTGCCGTAGAGGGTTTAATAAAGGGTTTTAACAGCTTTACTCAAGCAGTAAGCAAGACAAGATGGCTGGAAAGTGACAGGAACAGAGAAATCAAATTAATTCCAAAGAAGCCTTCATTTGATAAAATCCTTTTGCTAATTTTTGTTTCCATTTTCTTTGCCAATGGAATCAAATCATTAAAAACACCACTGAGGTATTCCTAAAGAACTGTGTCTATGTTTTTCTCATGTACTTTATGAATTGTGGTCTAATCTTTAGGTCATTGATAAATTTTGAATTAAATTTTGTGCTGTAGTGTTAAATACAGATTCTATTTCATACTTTTTATATGGCTACCCAGTTTCTTCAATATCATTTTGAAAGAGGCCTTTTTTTTTGCTGTACTTTATATAGTACATAAACTACCAGCTAGTTTGTCATAATTAACTGGCCATAAATCTGAAGAGTTAGCTCTGGGCTCTCAATTTCATACCATCAATATGAAATTCTATCCTAACTCTGATAACTATCAGATAACTAATATTAAATAAAGGATATCTGAACTGGTAACAGTTCTGATAACTACTGCTTTTTAATATAACTTAATTTAAAATTTTTACATGAAAGGGGCCAAAAAGATAATACAAGGTTTAATGATAATACAGGATAATACTGGCCAATTATCTTGCATGTGGCCAACCACAGTTTGATCCCTAAAAACACAAGCTCCACCAGAAGTGATTCCTGAGAGCAGCCAGGTATGACTTCAGAACTCCAAAATAATTTTTTTACATTTTTACATGACAAAATAAATGGTCTCAAATAAAAAAAAATTTTGCTTAACAAATGGAAAAAAGTATTTGCACATGATAGATAAAGAGCTAATGCCTAATACATATAAAGTACTCACAAAGCTAAACAATAACAAAACTAAAAACCTCATCATAAAATGGAGAGAGATGAACAGACATTTCCTCTTAGAGTACATGCATCATCAAATAGGCAAATTAAAAAAGTGTGATAGGGGGCCGGCGAGGTGGCGCTAGAGGTAAGGTGTCTGCCTTGCAAGCGCTAGCCAAGGAAAGGACCACGGTTCGATCCCTCGGTGTCCCATATGGTCCCCCCAAGCCAGTGGCAATTTCTGAGCGCATAGCCAGGAGTAACCCCTGAGCATCTAACGGGTGTGGCCCGGAAAAAAAAAAGTTTAAAAAAGTGTGATAGTTACTTATTATTGGGAAATACAAATTAAAATGACAATGTAAGGGACCAGAGAGATAGAACAACAGATAAGGACTTGCTTTGCACATGGCTGATCTGGGTTTGATCCCCAGTGTCCCATATTGTCCCTGAAGTGAGTGAATCTTGAGTACAGACCTAGTATTGTCAGGTGTAGCTCAAAAATAAATAAGAAAAAAAATGAGACATCATCTCACATCCATGAGATGATATCAAAATATAAATTTTTATACAATGGATGTTGGTAGAGATGTGGTAAGGAAAGGAACCTTCTTTCACATGTTGTCTGACTCAGACTCTATGGAAAACAGTATGGAGGGTTTTTTTCCAATAGTAATAATAAAGCTTGCATATTATGAGCCAGAGACTCCATCTCTGGCATCTATCCCCAAAAACACACACAAAAAAACATAATTAAAAAAGATACATTCACACCCATGTTCATCACAAACTTAGTACAACAGTCAGGATATGAAAACAACCCAAATATCCAACAACATATCAGTATATAGAAAAGTTGTGATTTATATATAAACAATGGAATACTATTCATCCACAGGAAAATATTCACTACAATACCATCTGGAGAATATGTGAACTTCAGGGTAATGTGAACTGGAGAAAATCAAATTAAGCAAAATATGTCAGAAGAAAAAAAGATGATAGCAAGATGCTTGCACTCATCTGTGGAATACAGAGAAACAAAGATAAGAACTAGGCAATATCAAATAATAATAAGTCCTGCAGCTGACACAGGTCAAATTATCAGTGTCTCATATGATCCTCTGAGCACCACTGGAAGTGATCCTTGAGTGCAAAACCAAGAATAACTACTTCGCATCTCTAAGTATAGCCCCCAAACTGAAAATATAAAAAAATAAAACAAATATATAGTTTTGTATGCAAGAATATTAGCAGAAACACCATACAATTTAAAAATTAGCAAAGAAATAATAAGTTTTATCACTCTTAACAGGAATGTTAAAATTACTTGTAACTTGTTTATATTATTAAATATATATAATGAAAGATATTAAAAAAGACAAAGAGGGCAGTACAGCAGATAGGATACTTGCTTTGTACACAGCTGGACAAGGTTTGATTCTTGGCTTCCCATTTGTCCCCAGAGCCCACCAGGAGTAAGTCCTGAGTGAAGAACCAGGAATAACCCCTGAGAACTACTAGATGTGGCCCCCCAAAATAAATATATAAATAAAAATAAAAGGACAAAATCTGTTTTAGGAAAGCAAAATATCCACTTTGCATTATTCTGTACAAAAATCATGATGCAAAGCAATATACATAGCACAAACTAAGTCACATAAAATAAAGATATATACATTTATTTTTGCAATGAAAATATTAGTATAATACATACCAAATGCCAAAGTCATTAACTATGGAGAGTAGGTTAGGACAGGACTGGGGAATAAATTTTTTTTACTCTTTACTGTTCGTACTTTTCCACTAATTCAGTTTTGACTAGCAAATGATATTTTATGCATCTTTTAAATAAGTAGGCTTAATACTTATAAGCTTAGCCACCATTAGAGCAAGTAAAGAAATAAGACACACTAGCAAATGAAGCATTAAGCATATAATTACATGGTTCATTTCAGTCATTTCAACTGGGCAAAATTCAATCAGGTAATAGAATTATAAAAATTTTAGTTTGGAATTTGAAGTTCACATTTTATCGTTAAATGCATAATTTAATCAAGATATGTTTTTCCTTAATTTCACTTTTTATCAATGCAAGCTTTTATTTTCTTTACTGGTGCTTGAATTTGAATGTCCACAAGCTTGCATATCATCCTGATATATAATTCTATCTGAATGTTCTGAAATACTTAAAGAGATTGTATCTAAATACAAATATCTCTCTATATAAGAGACTAGAAAACTCAACAACCAGAAATACAAGTATCTTCATGCAAACAATGGGGAGAAGAATAGTCTTCACCAGAGAGATACAGCTAGGCAATTAAGGCATGAAAAAGTGCTCATTGTAAGAGTCAGAGAGCTGATACAAGGGCTAAGGTGTTTACCTTGTATGTGGACAATTTTAGCTTAATCCTTGACATTTCATGATCTGAAATATTGCCAGATATGGCCAAAAGCCTAAATAAATAATCACAAATTAAAATGTTTTATTTAAAGTTTTTTCTCAATTTTGAGCAGAATTTCTGGGATTTTTATAGAATGAAATGTTTAATCTTGATTTATTCCACACAGTACTTTTTTTTTTGTTTGTTTGTTTGTTTTGTTTTGTTTTTTGTTTTTGGGCCACACCCATTTGACGCTCAGGGGTTACTCCTGGCTATGTGCTCAGAAATCGCCCCTGGCTTGGGGGGACCATATGGGATGCAGGGGGATCGAACCACGGTCTGTTCCTTGGCTAGCGCTTGTAAGGCAGACACCTTACCTCTAGCGCCACCTTCCCGGCCCCAATTTATTCCACACAGTTCTTAACTGTTAAAAAGACTTCTGCATGCAGTCACTGGAATATTTTTTCAATAGTCTTATCCTTATAAAATATAATAGCAACTCATATTTTTAAAAGAAATCTCTAACCATATTACCAGAGAAATACAAATGAAATTGACAGAGATATCGCCACATACCTATAAGAATGATCTCTATCAAAATACTAGAAACAAGAACTGTGAATGACTAAAAAAAAAAAAAAAAAAAGAACTGTGAGTGATATAAAGGAAAGGTACCATCTTATAGGGTTGGAAAATGTAAATTGGCCTTGTCTCTGGGGAAAACTGCATCAAGAGGCCTCAACCAGCTGAAACATAGTACCAGAACCTGGGTTCAATCTTCAAGATCCTATACTCTTATATGGTCCCCTGACCCCTGCCAAGAGTGGTTGCTGAGCACAAAACCAGGAGTAATTCCTGAGCACTGACAAGTGTGACCCAAATCACAAAGAAAAAAGAAAGATCTCAAAATATTAAAATATATATTTATCATGATCTAGCAATTTCACTCCAAGATAAAAATAATAAGTGCCCAAAAAATAATAATACTCTAATTTGAAAAAGGTATTTACACAGCAATATTCAATGGAGCAATATTCAATGGAGTGAAGATATGAAAACAATTCAAATGTCAATAATCAATGAGTAGATAGAAAAAATGTGGTATATACTCACAATAAATACTAGTAATTATAAGATGAAATCTTGTCTTCTATGACAACATGAATAGAACTAGAGGAGGTCATGATCAGAAAAATTAGGCAGGAGAAAGACAAATACCAAATGGCCTCACTTATATATAGGAGATAAAGAAGTAAAACAAGAGAATGGATAAAGCCAGATAAAAAGAAACCCTTAGATTCTGACCCCAGAACTAAGGTTATCAGAGGGGAATAGGGGAAATAAGAAGCAGAGGTCTGTTGTGATCAAGGACTATTGGTACTTTGGAGGTGAGTGTACATACATCTATAGTGATAAAATAGTTTCCCCAAGAATACAACCAAAGGTGGTTGGTTCGAATCCCAGTGTCTCATATGGTCGCCGGTGCCCGCCAGGAGCTATTTCTGAGCAGACAGCTAGGAGTAACCCCTGAGCACCGCCAGGTATGGCCCAAAAACCAAAAAAAAAAAAAAAAAAAAAAAAAACTTAATAATAGTAAAAATGTTTTAATAAAGTAGAAAAACTAATCAAAAATTTATACTCATTCCCCTAAAATTTTGCTAAGGATGAAACCATTCTCTCCACCACATGGATTTGAAACACTAATTATTGAACAGAGATCAATTTTCTTCAGTATACTGAAGGTCAGGTTTACTTCTTGTTCATCATCCAATTATCCACAGTGCCTCTTACACTATTTCCTTTTTTGCCATTCCTAAGGCCAGTGTCCTAATGCAAATCTCTCACTTCAATGTCGCCTCAGTGTAGACATGCTAACAGCTCATTGTATGTGAATGACTGTAATATTGTGCCCATGTGCCCTTTCCACCTCCAACAGCAGTCTCTCACAGATCATAAGAGCCTCAAAAAATTATATATATATATATATATATATATATATATATATATATATATCCCATTCATCCAAGCACTCAGTATCTGTATCCTGTCGACGCCACAATGGGCACGGATGAATGTCTTTTCAGTGACTAAATAGATGGAAAGTAATTGGTCTTTATTTTAGGCAGATACTCCTTTTCTCATTTCCTCATCACCCCCACCCCACTCTTTCTTTAACAATTCTTCCTATTTGGTGGTTAATAGTATCATCGTCACTGGTAATTTGCCTCTTTTCATATGTGAATATGATCTTTTCAAATTCAGTCATGAAATGAAATTTAAAGGGCTTTATTTGATATATTCAGTGACTTACAAAGAAAATGGAAGAATTCAAAGCACCCAAAATTGAAAAACTTCAATGGTCTTTAAAAGCTCTTTGAGATTATTAAAATACTGTAGAAATAAGCAGTTATGAATAATTAGAGGGTGAAACACTCAGGGTAAGTGCTTTAATGATCAATCCTTAAACACTATTTTATGAGAGGAAACCACATGCATTAAGAACAGAATTATGTAATTTACAAATCACTTCTAAATAGTACTACAAATATGATGTGCAGCTTATTAGGAGCTGTAAAACTTCTATTATGCAAAGGTCATTAGTACATTCTGCTAGCAGTATGGAGCACATAATATCAAGTGGCAAGTGAAGAATATGAAATATACCAATTATTATTTCATTTTCAATGGGCTACAGCAGCCTCCTCTGAAGATATAAGACATGGTTAACAAACTGGTTCTGATTTTGTTAGAATTTTATCATTGGTTTAAGAAAATACTCTTGCAAAAAAGAAAAATGAGATTGAACTTCAAGAGAAAGCAGAATAATTCCTACATTGAGATTATTCTAGATATGCCAAAGCCATGAGATTGAAATGAAGATGATGAAAGTAAAAATTAAAAATATAACAATAAAATTTATTATTATACCTTTACCTTTATGAAGTAGAATACAAAAAGATGACCCTCTGATCTTTCTAAGCTCATCATGTTTTTGCTTCTTCCTATGTTTCCTTACCTTCGAAACATGCATAAAGTCCAAACAATGGGAATAAGTAAATAAGAAAGTATGTAAAAAAAATCCTTTCTCGATGATTTTATAAACTTGAGTCTCTGATTTCATAAACTTACCTATCATTTTATGCATATCCAAAATGCTTCTGTTCCCTAGAAAATTGTCTTTATTTTTAATAATTCCTTTATTTAAGCACCATGGTTACAAAATTATTCATAATTGAGTTACAGTTATACAATGTACACCACCCTTCACCAGTGCACATTTATCTCCACCAATGTCCCTCGTTTCCCTCCCACCCTCTCACCCTTCCCTCTGCCTGCCTCTGAGCCAGGCATTTTATTTCCCTCACACACCCACATGCTCGAATCTGGCTCTAGTTGAACAGGCCTGAAGTAGGGACAATGCGAGGATTAATAAGAAAAAGAGACAGACATTAGTGAGAGAGCATGAGGCTAAGGGGCTCACTGCCTCGTGGACTGAGAACCTCAACTGTCCTCCACGTAAGACATTTATTGCTCAGGAATAATCAATCATAGGAAGAAGGCAGATGACAAACAAATTCCTACTTAATGCTAACAAAGCCTAAGATGGGGCAGGGTGTTACATTTTTAAGGGAATGTGTGAGAAAACAGTCACTCCCCCCACCTTTTGGCACTGGGGTTTGCACTACTGATAATGAAGGGGTACCATGTATGTATGTATATATATATATATATATATATATATATATACATCACTTTATCCCCTTTCAGCACAGTTCTTGTTCAAAATGATCAGTTCCGGGCCCGGAGAGATAGCACAGCGGTGTTTGCCTTGCAAGCAGCTGATCCAGGACCAAAAGTGGTTGGTTCGAATCCCGGTATCCCATATGGTCCCCTGTGCCTGCCAGGAGCTATTTCTGAGCAGACAGCCAGGAGTAACCCCTAAGCACTGCCAGGTGTGGCCCAAAAAAACAAAAAAAAAAAACAAAAAAAAATGATCAGTTCCAACTATCCTGTCATAGTGAGCCATTCTCTACCCTAAATGCATTCACCACTCTTTGTGGCAAGCTTCCTACTTTTTATGGAGATTATTATGCTGAGTGAAATAAGACAGAGGGAGAGGGATAAACATAGAATAATCTCACTCATTTGTAGGATAGAAAAAAAAATAAAAGATAGTATGGAAATAATATCCAGAGATAATAAAGATGAGGATCAAGCAAGCTGTCTTTTTAAACAGTCATTGAACAACTCCAAGAAGTCATTGAGGGGAAACATTTTTGAGTGGTTATTAAATATTTATTTATATTAACTGAACCAATTCACTATTATATTTATATTTAGATTAAACACACAGTACAAATATAATCATATTATTTTAATTCAATTTTTATGATATAGTGATGAGATGTGTAAATTTGATTTAGAAACTGTCAAACTTCATTCTGTCTTATTAGAATCATTAAGGAAAGTGAATAAATGAAATAAAGAGGTAGAGGAATGTTTAGGTTCAGTGGGTAAACCTAATCGAGCTATGGAAAGTCAGAGCATTTAGCTTGAGATCTTTGGACAGTCTCAGAGATAGTTAATTTTTTTAATTAATATTAGATAAATCCTCCCAGTGATGTATCTAGGATCTCTTCCAACACAGTTACACCCTGAGAGTTTAGTAGTAACACCAATGTATGCACCCTAATGTGTATACTCCAAGAAGTCTAATTATTAACCCTCAGATATTTTCAGAGAGAAATCTTCTCAATTTAGAAACAACTTATGCAAGAAAACACTCTCTTTTATTTGAAACTATGAGGAAAGTAGGTCACTTCTTATATTTATGCCATCACCTAAAAGTGAGGTTAGTTTAAATCCAAGTATTTTGGGGGGTTTGAAGGTTTTTTTTTTTTGTTTGTTTTTTGGGTCACACCTGGCAGCACTCAGGGGTTACTCCTGGCTCTATGCTCAGAAATCACTCCTGGCAGACTCGGGGGACCATATGGGATGCTGGGATTCAAACCACTGTCCTTCTGCATGCAAGGCAAATGCCCTACCTCCCTGCTATCTCTCCGGCCCCTAAATCCAAGTATTTTTATGCCTGATATTTTCTTTAAGGCACACATGATATTGAACACATCCATACTCACATTCATTTACTAAGCAGTTCAAAACGAATTATGGTGAAGCAGTAAAAGGATTTTTTGTTCTATTGATACTATATTAGCAGAGAAAGTGCTCTGATTTTTTTTAAATGGCAATATGTACATTGCTAATACTACAGGTACACAAAGGACAATGATGCCTGATAAACACTTCATCCCTAACAGCAGTTGTTTAGCTAGAAAGACAGCGATAAGGTAATAATAATATAATTGTAGTTAAAAGCTAGTCAGCACCTGTTTTAGTCAGCTATATATTTGAACACTTTATAAGAAGTCATTCATTATTTTCTTTTCAGTTTTTTTTTTGGGGGGGAGGCACACCCAGCAGTGCTCAAGGATCAAACCTGGATCTGCCACATGCAAGGCAAATGCCCTCCCATTTTACTATTGCTCAGCCCCAAAAGTTATTCAGCAATCCTCATAAAATTCTAAAATAGTTATTATTATCCTCATTTTAAAGATGAGGAAACTAAGCCCTGGAGGAATTAACTAAAGTTCCCAATCAAAATATAGCAAGATCCAAGATTCAAAATACAAATCCAAGATTCAAAATAGAACACTCTGACGCCAGATTCTATGCTCTTTAACAGTCTAACCTTGATAAATTAATTTTCTAGAACTGTCTTTCCCCTCTGTTTTTTCTCCCCCTCTGTAAAATAAAGTAGTGGTAGAATTCAATTAATTTAGAGGACCTTCATTAATATCTATTCCCTTCAAAAATCTAAAAAATAATTTTTAATAATTAAAATAGGCCCTCACCTCTCATGGCTCTCTTCAGAGCCACCAATCTGACCAAAACTTCAGGTATGTTGTTACTTGGGCTGACATCACCAGGACTTTTTGGAGTGAGTGCAGGCATCTACCCCTCTATCCCTTCTCATACTTCCAGAAGTCCTGGCAGCCAAAACCATGCCCACAGATGCAGTTGCCAGATCCATAAACTCAATCTGTTCTCTAAAGAGATGTATAACAAGCTGGGAAAAAAACAAACGAGTGCTTCATTTGCACAACTGAAAGCTGGCCATTTCAGGATGACAAGGCAAACCAAATCCATTTCCTGTCAAAGCTATACCTGCTGCACCCATCCCCACAATCACTGCTTTGTCAATAACCTGCTTCACCACTCATGTATGACTTACTACATAGACTTCGATCTCACCAAAAACTTCAGGTATGCCAGTATTTGAACTGACATCGTCAGGATTTTATTAAAATGACCCCCCCCCACCGACCCACCCTGCCTTTCCAGACACCCTGGCAGTTGAAAAAATAGCCCACAACAGCTGCAGTAACAGCAACTGTGTTTAGAGTTTCTGGACCAAGAAGCACTAACAATTCCAATTTTTTAAATACTATCATCCCCATAGAAACATACCAATTTAGTTGCCAATGTGTATCTGAAGCCACCTAATGTTCAGAAACAAGAAATCTACCAGAATGATTAACAAACAACAATGACTCAATACAAGATACAATAATTTTCACAAATTTTCTTGTTATTTTCTTTACTTTATTTTTTGTTTTTGTTTGTTTCTGGGTCACACCGAGCAGCATTCAGGTGTACACAGGGGTAACTCTGGCTCTGAGCTCAGAAATTATTCCTGACAGGCTTGAGGGACCATATGGGATGCCGGGAATCAAACCCAGGTCAGCTGTGTGCAAGGCAAATTTTAATTTTCAATTTAATTATAAATACTTACTGTCCATTACAAAAAAAAAAAACAAGGAGTTGTGTACAAGCATATATGTATATGTGTGTGTATCTGTATGTATATAATATATGTAACAAATAAAAAATTTAATTTGGACAAATGCTGCCTGGCACATGGTACCAAACAAATATTGCCTGCATCTCTCTATTTGAGATGTGGACTTTCCCACTTCATGCTGTGTTGTATACCAGAGCTCTCTCCACTTTTGGAGAAGACCGCTCTCTTTCTTGAGCACTTATTATTCTCTCCCTTTCTTATCTTCTCCCTCCTTCCTGAGTACCTCCATATAAAATTTGTTTTTTACTTCAAAAAATCTTAATCTGGGGCCGGAGAGATAGCATGGAGGTAAGGCGTTTGCCTCTCATGCAAAAGGTCATCGGTTCGAATCCCAGCGTCCCATATGGTCCCCCGTGCTCGCCAGGAGCGACTTCTGAGCATGGAGCCAGGAGTAACTCCTGAGCACTGCCGGGTGAGACCCAAAAACAAAAAAACAAACAAAAAACAACAACAACAACAAAAAATCTTAATCTATAAAACTTGAAGTGAAACCTCAGGGCAACAATAATATAATGCCTTCTGAAAATGTCTAACAAAGTTTAACATGGATTCCTGACCCCTTTCAAATTATGACCAAAAAAAAATCACCAAATAGTAGGCATAGAGAATTATTATTATGTTCTACTAAGCATAGAACATAGATAGGCTAAAAACAAAAGTGTATGTAGAAAAGAAGCTACAAAGACATTCATATAGTTAAAAGTCCATCATTCTCTCTCTTTCTTGCAAGAAACAATGATGTCCCAATGAACAATTTGATTTTTTTTATTGAGTCCAGTATTTTTTTGAAGATGACTATGAAGACTTTTGATACACTTTCTTCATTTTTCTAAGAGTATAAACGTCCTCCAGAAAAATGTACATTCTCTTCCATAACAAAGAACATGACATTCTCAAGCCCTAACACTTCCTCTTTAAAAGAGGAAACTCATCTATGGGCTAAAGAAACATCACTTATACATACTTCCTTTAGTCAAGTGTAATTTTCATTGTCATGGTAGTCTTTGATAAACTTGAAAAGTACTTTCAAGAGGTCATTTCTCATGCTTACTTTTTTAAAATTCTAGAATTTAAAGAATGAAGAGGATAAAGGGATAGAGGATAAAGAAACTAAAAACGCTTTTTTTCTCCAATGGCTAATGGACACGGACTCTTCAAATGGAGACAGCTATTCACAATATAACATTCATTACACTTTGACAATGATCACTTCATCATTTCCCACCTCAAGGTAATTCCTATAAACTTCCCACATCTTCCCAACTGAGTGAAAGTATTAACTTGGGTCTCCATGGCAGTGAAGGGAATTAATTCGTGAAATAAGCACTTCCCCATAATAGCTCCCAAAGCTTTTCACAATTGAATACTGTCATTTTGGGCTTCTATCAGTAATAGAATGACAAAGTACACTGCAAGACAGTTTAACAAAGGAACATTCGATAATTCAGAGCTTAAACACATTGAGGCTGCTACCCAAGGCAACCTTGTTAGACAGAGACTTTGATGATTCATGGCTCAAGCTCACTCATATTATCAACCACGTCAGGGCTCAAAAGATTTCAAGAAAGAAACACTATCCTGAAGACTTTTGGGCTAAAAGTTACATTTGACAACTGACCTTTAATCTTCACTTCACATTATCATCTCATTATTAGTCAAGGATAATATAGGAGAATTTAAAAGGATAATTTCATGGGCTGAAAATTTTCTAAAGACTTTTCATTTTACTGAACTCTGACAATATCCTAAAACTTTATAAAGAACTTAAGTAAAAATTAATGACTTCTCTAGATCTGAATAAGTTGTCATATGCTATTTTTTTCTCTTCTTTTCTGTGCTGGTCTCTTGGTCATATACGATAAAATAAGGACACGAGAACTAATACAATTCAGGCTATGCAGCAGGGGGGGAGCTTGACCTGCAAGACAAAAGTCTAATTAGACCTTAAGTAAACCATTTAATATCCTTTAGTAAATTGCTTAATTGTAAAATAAAATCCACAAGTTGTGAGATCACCCCATGCAAGGTATTTTACCTTCCATGCAGAAGGGCCTGAAGAAGCAGGATAACAGTGAAAGATGAATAAACCAAGCCAGTAAGAAGCCAATTTGTGCCTTGTGACTCTCTCCCTAAACCAAAAGCCAGAACTGCCTATTTCTTTATTTCACCAATACCCATCCTACCAGGCATGACAGGGTGGGCTTTTACATGTCAAAGGAAGAGGTTACAGGAAAGAAAAAGATGAAGGAATGCCTTTGATTTGGGTTAATTGCTGGGTGTCATCTTACACTTAAACTGTAATGATGGCTGACTAAATAAGCAAGTGGTCTCTGTTGGTGTAACTAAAATAGAGGGAGAAGAGAATGCTAAACCGAGATTAGGGTGAGCAAGAGAAATCTAAACCAAGATTAGGGTTGGCTAGTTGACAGGAAACTGACCTACTTCGTAGGTCATCTTAATGATTCTGATAATTACCCAAGAACAGTAAGATGGAAATCACAAAATGATTTTTTTTGTTTTGTTTTTGGGTCAAACCTGGCTGCGCTCAGGGCTTACTCTGCATTCAGAAATCGATCCTGGCAGGCTCGAGAGACCATATGAGATGCCAGGAATTGAAGCTGGATCCGTCATCTGTTGGCTGCGTGCAAAGCAAACGCCCTACCACTGTGCTATCACTCCAGCCCCTTCACGAAAGGATTTTCAGGGGAAAATGGGGACTAAAATTGAGGGATACAGTTTTTTGGGGGGGTCACACCAGCAGCACTCAGGGTTTACTCCTGGTTTCAGGCTCAGAAATCTCTCCTGGCAGGCTCAGAGGACCATATGGGATGCTGGGATTTGAACTGATGATCTTCTGCATGAAAGGCAAACGCCTTACCTCCATGCTATCTCTCCGGCCCCAGGATACAGTTTTTTGAGTGTATATTTTCACTGTTGCATTAAATTAGAGATCTAACTTAGTCAGAAAACTACCCACTAACCCAATTAACCCAGAATAAGGGCTAGTTCTACAGTGAGAGAAATGAAAATTAAAATATGGGAACATATATAAGAGGTACATAGGAGATAAAAAGCAAAAGGAGTCAGTGATGGAAAATAGAGAGAAGAGTTTATCAAATGGCCCTTAATAGCTCAAGCAACTGGCAGGTTAGAGATACCACTGACTGGAAAGGAAAACACCAGAAGAAAATTGGATTAGAAGAAACTATTAAATTTTTATGTTTCATTTTGGATAAATTGAAATGAGGTATCTAAATTGGGTGACATGATTGTAGATGTGTCTGAGCTTTTTAGAAAGGAAATCTAGACTACAGAAATAAATGTGAAAATAATGGGCATACTGAAGAAAACATTAGACCATGGTATTGAACAAGTATAGAAATAGAAAAGGGAAGATAGCCAAACTCTCAAAAATTTTATCAACTACAGAGGCTCGGCTGGGCTCAGAACACTCCACATGCCACGATTTCGTGTGCCTTTGACTGGTATGATGGGGGCTCTGGGCAGGGCAGCTAGCCATAGGACCCCTGTGCTGACCACTTAGTCCAGGCGAGCATGATTCCCCCCACACCAGGCGGGTCTTCAGGGCCACGCCTGGTTAATCAGGCCCTGGGGGGAGGGGGTGAGAAATTCCTCCCTAGGCATCCAAAAACTATAGAGGCTCGGCTGGGCTCAGAACACTCCACATGCCAGGATTTCGTGTGCCTTTGACTGGTATGATGGGGGCTCTGGGCAGGACAGCCAGCCATAGGACCCCTGGGCTGACCACTTAGTCCAGGCGAGCATGATTCCCCCCACACCAGGCGGGTCTTCAGGGCCACGCCTGGTTAATCGGGCCCTGGGGGGAGGGGTGAGAAATTCCTCCCTAGGCATCCAAAAACTACAGAACCACGCGGGGGCTCATGTCCCCGAGCGTACTTCATGTATTCAGAATATTCCTTATTCTTATGTTATGTTTTGCATATACAGAATGTTCATTTTGTATTCTGCCCTTTCCCACACCCCTACAAAGCTCTTTTTTACTCCCAACTCTCTAACCCCCTCTCAAACATCACTAACCTACATTACTCTTTTTAACTTCAGTAGTGTACAATCCTAATCACAGTCCAAAGCTGTGCATTGTGTGTGACAACCCCAAACTGTTTCAAGATACATAAAATGGACACGTATTTCTTTAGAATATTTTGTGGTTTTTCTCTGACAGCTATAATTCTTACTAAATGTTGTCTTATACAGTGATGATTCTAACCACTGTTTATCTTCTCTTTTTGAGCTGTTTAACAAGGAATATTGGTGGAAGAGTCCCCCAGTTTAATGCTTATGATTGAACTATGTCATGGGAATCATTGGAATTGTTCTTATGGCCCCCATATGCGCCAATTACACCACGTGGCATTGCTTCTTATTTGCATAGGCACATTAAAATGGGAAAATACTATACATACAAATAAGATCCTATCTAATAGAGATTGGAACACACAAATCTTGTAGTGCAAAGGGACCTTACACCCTGAATATTGACATAACAACCTGGCACAGACCTCAGAAGAAAGGGCATTTTCCATTCTCCCCTGAACCAGGGAAGCCATCCACGAAACATCCAGGCTGGTCTATAACATCACCTGGAAGCAATCCTCTACCACAGAAGACCTACACTGCTCAGAATTCAACCTGCTCAAAAGAGACTTCCCTTAACACTGAGAAGACTTAACAACAACAACGACCTGCTTACAGGACAGGGCTCCCTGCGTTGCCCTTTGATTGTGAGGTAAAAGGAGAGGATGCTCCACATCCTGACTTCAATGTAAGATATGCAGATTCCAGGATCTTTAATACAGAAACATGATACCAACAACAGAGACTGTGTGAAAAATAAAAGTGTGTTGGCACTACAGACAATGTATTGGATTGGACGATCTAACTTGCCTGGAGCCTAGACTTGGTCTTGTGCCAGGAAACTTCAGGGGTCTGGTCTCTTTGTACTTAGGCCAAGGTTATTTCTTTCCATGTCCCTCATATTTTGGTGGGCCTATGCAAACAACAATTGCCACTCTAACACCACTTTTACTGTGCTCCTTTGACTCTAATCCTTAAAAAGAACTCACTTAAAATTTGAGGTTAACTTAAGCTAATATGCATGTATATGGAAATGTAAGAAAATACTATGGCTGTAATGTTTTAGGAGTTACGTAAGTTTTATGGCTTTAGATTGCCTTGTGTACTGTTAAGAAATATTATATTGTGTTACAATCTGGGTACTTGAGGGACAAAGTATTTGTACATGGATTCTGTCTTATTTATCTTAATGTTCTTTGGCTGAAATTTCAAAGTTAAGATATCAGCAAGGGGACTTCTGAGAATTATGTTATGGGTGATTGTCCTTCCACTGTAACTTTACCTTGTCCTCTTTCTTTGCACCCTTGTTCTCATAATAAATTAAAAAAAAATCAAAGTCACCTCAAGATGGTGATTCAGTGTCAGAAATAAAAATTGGCATGCTATGGCCCTCCAGGATCACACACTAGTTTTTTTTTAATTTAAACACCATGGTTGCAAGGTTGTTTATAATATTTTTGTTTTATTTTTCACAGATAAAATTGTTCATGATTTAAAAAAAAATTTTTTTATCAACTAGACCCTTGAGTATAGAAACATGAGCTGTGAAAGTGGCCTGGAAAACAAGAGCAAACCATGGAACAGAGATAAATCAGGATGTGATGTTATAAAAGTCAAAGTGCTTTCTTTGGGCTCAAGTTTCAACATATAATTTAATAACTAGAAGTAACTGGTTATGTTTTTTCTTTTTTAGTAACTGGTTATCTTAATTAGACTCTGGTTACCTTTTATTTAAAAAATTGATGAGATATGTTTATGTTTACATAAATTATCCCTTAGTAATCTCTGATAAAGGCAAATCACAAAAAAAAAACCTTGGATAAATAATGTTTTTAAAAAGGAGTATAAGCAAGATTCAATTATGTTCCATTAAAGATCCAAACTATGCTGCAATGCACTTCTTTCTGCATTCTCAGGTACAGACTTTCTCTCACAAGAAACTTTATTTTACAATTGAGTATAGAAAAAAAATCTTCATATTCACAAATCCTGACAGACTTTAGACTATCTTCGGTTCTCAGAATGTTGACAGAGAAATCAATGAATACATGAAACTGCCTCATTGCAAAGATGTTTTAACTAAGTAATCATCAAATGACATTTGTGGAGTATATCCTTTGTGCTATACTAGGTGACTAGGACATAAAGAATAGGTCTTGAGATTAGCTTTCAACTATGCAAGGACCACCATGGGAAGTTTTCTACATAGAACTGCACATAGATTCATTGTGCTCAAAGCACAGGTCAAAGGGAAGGTGACTTTTTTAAAAATCAGAATCATTGTATTTGGCTTCAATTGACTCCTTGTAAAGGATTGATTACTTAGGGGATGGGGTGGAACAGAGGTTTTATGATAGCTCAAAAGTCTAGAGCACATGATTGCATGGGGGGGGGGGGCAGTTTTGATCCCTAGCACTGTTTGATCTCCCAAAATTACTGGGTTTGCCCTTTCCAAATAAAAAACCTGGTTTTCTTAAAGGATAAATTTACCTGATGAGAAACCCATCTTCCTCTTTCAAATCTTAATCAACAACTTTGTTTGTTTATATACCTGCTTCTCTGTTGTTTCATCCATCCAACTATCTATATATCCATCCATCTATTCACTCATTCACTCAGTCTTCAACTATTCAGCTTTATACCAGGCTCTGGCACTCTACCACTAACACTAATAAGTCAGTGGTGAGCAACATCTTGCAGAATTGTCAGAACAATCAAATCAGATGGCTTCCTGAATCATTTTTCAATGCATGAAGCATTCTACATAACCCTGATCTTCTCACTCTTGGGCATCAGTCAGACTGCAGGCCTTGCCCTAGACAGTCCTTTCTATTCCACAGTAAAGGAATCCTGTTTAATATTCCCTCAGAAGCAGCTCTAAAAAAAAAACTGTCCATCTTCAAATACAGAAAACTCCCAGATCTTTGTATAGAGTGATAGGCCTGACTAAAGGCTCTTCTTCGACCTCTCTCCTATTTAGTGCTATGACCACTTAAAGTAATACTTTTCCTCAGTGATATCATTTTCTCTCAATGCTCCTTTCTATACTCCTGTGCTATTTGCCAGTGTACAATACTAGTAAAGACCTTTATACAAGTTAGGGTAGAAAGTCAAAGATTGGGGAGCCCCACTAAAGTTCCTGGAACATATAAGCCACGGAGAGCATGGTAATGGCTTAAACCAAACTCATCAATTTTCTAGCTGCCTTTATATCTGTACTTTTATTGACAGTGTTTATGCAAATGTGGTATTTGTTTTAATCAGCATGCAGGAGTATTTTGCTGTGACATTATATATGATTGACTCATGATATTAATATAAAAACTATTGACAACTGCATAAGAATATGTGAAACTGTTAAAAAATGGAGATCCAGTCAGCTTTTCTCTTATAATATTGACACATTCTCTGCTGAACACGGTAGACTAAATATTTCTATAAAACGATTCCCACTATGTATTTAAAAATACAAACATTTGTGGTGTGTGCCTAGTTATTATTTCTATAAAAATCTTTTAGGAAATACAGATGATTTGAAGTCCCAGTAAGGCAGATATAAATCTCAAAGAAGTACTATTCACACCATATATAGACTTCTGGTAGTGCTGTTCTGGGACTAGAAAAAGAGGACACTTTTCTGGGAAATGAAGAATGGCAGAGTGATTGAAAAGTCATACCAAAGCTTGAATTATAATTTCTGCTTTACTCTGCTGCATAGTCCTTGTTACTTATTCACTGTGATTCTTGGTTTTAGCATCTTTAAAGTGGAAATGAAAGATTGCTTAATTCATAGGAATCCTAAGTATTTTGTGTGGACAAGGCTGGAGTGATAGTACTTGGAGTAGAGTGCTTGCCTCCCACACAGCCAATTCAGTTTTGAGCCTTTTCACCACCAGGAGTGATGCCTGAGGAAAAGAGTCAAGTACTATTGGTGTGGCCTACAATACAAAAACAAACAAACAGGGCCTGGAGAGATAGCACAGCGGCTGTTTGCCTTGCAATCAGCCAATCCAGGACCAAAGCTGGTTGGTTCAAATCCCAGAGTCCCATATGGTCTCCCGTGCCTGCCAGGAGCTATTTCTGAGCAGACAGTCAGGAGTAACCCCTGAGCACCGCTGGGTGTGGCCCAAAAACAAAACAAACAAACAAATATACAAAAAACTACAGAATTTTATGTGGTATTAACTATGTAATGTTAATGTTACGTGGCATGTTATGGTGTTAATATGTCAATGTGGCAATATGTTAAAAATATATTAATGTTATGTGGTACTATTTAATTTTGTTTATTATTTGAGGCTGACTGGTATTATATTTCTGTTCACTCTCTTAAGTGTTAGTGAGAAAGTTCAACCATTATTTGTCCATACTCCATAATCCTGGTTGTCTTTCTCTTCTGAAGGGTACATGTAAGTAATTAAATGATAGAATCTGCCTACAATTGTCTGGCAAGATCAGATGAGAAGCTCATTGGCAAAATTTTCCCATTTCAGCTCCCATTTTTTCTTGTGATAGGATAAAAGGTGATATGCTAGAGAAAACCCTCATTATTCTCTAAAACATAGAGAGTGCCATCACCAAGGAAACCAAAACATTAAATCAAGTACTTTCCAGAACTAACACTTGTAACCAAAATTTATTTTTATTTCTTTTATTTTATCACATGACTCAAGTTAAGTGTTCTGTCCTTTCCTGTCATTGACAATACATACACATTTGGCGTAAATCACATGTGGTTACTGAGAAGGAACTACCATGTGATCATTTCATCTTCCAGTTCCTAACTCTAACATCAGATAATAGAATACGCACAAGAAGTTTATGGTTGGGTGTTGGCTACCGTGACTGACTCAGTGGTTACTTTTGCAAAACTCCCTGCCATTTTTTCAGTGCTAAGTGCTGTTTGCTATAAGCCCATATACCAACAGGAAAAAGGCAACCATAAAGTAATAAATAACTTCTCAGCCTAGGGGAGGAAGACACTGCCTGATACCATGGAGCCAAGTCTCCCTATAACTTACATTCCTGAGTTAATAGCTAAACCTCATCGCCCTATGCAACAGAGCTTGCCCCACCATAAAACCTGCTGAGAGTTCCGGAAAGTGGTCTGCAAACCCTACTTTAGGGTCATAGGGCAATTCCTTGAAAGCTGCTGATTTAGGAGTGCTTGCAAGATTGTCACTGCTTCTCCCTCCCTTCTGGAAAATGATTTACTCTCTTTGTTTCTTCATACCTATACTGGGCTTATACCTTATTTGGAATAATGAAGCAGTTTGCCCGCCAAACGAATGATTGACATGCCTTTTGCCTGCCCCCTTCACCTTCCCTATATAAGAGGTGCAGGACCCCAATAAAATCACCTTTGAACGGTCTGATCGTCTAAGGTCATTATTACTAACCTCTCTCAGATTTTTTACAGGTGTGGTCATGCTTCTAGCCCTGCTAAATAAAGGTGCGGTCGTCCGTAAGCCTCTCGACTGATTCCTGCTGGCCGGGCCCCTCCGGGGGGCTTGCAGGACCCCGCAGTTGGGACCAGAGATAGGGTTTTGCCTTGACTGACCTGGGTTGGATCTCCAGCATCCCTTATGGTCACCTGTAAATGAAGTCAGTAAGGGCAGATCCCAAGATGTAAAAGTCACTGGTGAGATTGGATCTTAGATAAGTATAGTACTCACAAAGTAGCATCCATCAGCCATTTCGGAATAGTAACTCAATTTTTTTGTAGGTGGAAGATGGATATTTATATTAGGGGAGAGTAAGATGTGAACCCTGCAGGCCAATCAGGTAGATTGTGAGAGGGGATTAAAACATGGTGTGTGCTTCTGTGTTTAGGGAAGTCAGGGTTAGGGAAGACAGAAGAGGATTAGGAAAAGCAGGGTGTGTGCTTTGGATGCTAAAACAGGGAATGTGCTTAAGATGATGAGCTACAGTCCCCTGAGTCTGGGAGGAGTGATTCCTGAGAACAGAGCCAGGAGTAATGCCTGACCACCACCAGTGTGGCCCCAAAACCAAAAAACTAAAATAAATTCATGAAATATCTGAGTCCTATTTCTTTTGTTTCTTTGTCAGGGTAAGGTTCATCAATGCTCTCAGTAGGAAACTATACAGAGCTGGAGATCAAATCCAGGACTTGACATATGCAAGACAAGTGTTCTACCATTATCTACATTATTGGGTTGGGTTTTTGTTTGTTTGTTTGTTTTTTGGGGTGTTGGGGTTTTTTGGTTGGTTGGTTGGTTTTGGTTTTTTGGGTCACACCCAGCAGCGCTCAGGGTTACTCCTGGCTCTCCACTCTGAAATCGCTCCTGGCGATAAGTCATAGAGATCTAAATCATAGCACAATACTATGTTAAAAACATCAAAAGAAACTAGAATTTTTTTGCTTGTTTTTTGGTTTTTTGTTTGTTTCTTCTACTTTTGGACCACCTTCTGAGATGTGCAGGGGCTAGAATCATTTCTGGTGGTTCTCCAAGATATTATGGAATGCCAAGGATTGAACCCATATCTACAAGTACAGAGCAAGCACCTCACCTGTTGAAATATCTCTCCAGCCTTAGGAAAACAGTCTCATTTGTTCCATCACACAAAAATAATAATAATGGTAATGATAGAAGTGACAGATAGAGAGAGTATGTAATGCTCTGGTGGTAATCACATGACAACTTGTAAAAATATCAAAACAAAACATTATATACCTTAAACTATGCTTATTATATCTATGTCAATTATACCTCAATTTTTGAAAATAAAATGAGTGATCAACGGTGTTCCTGTTTATCCCTTTTCCAGAAATATCCTAGCATTCTTTTAAATTTAGGGCTAGCACTAGTAGCCTATTCTTTTTTTTTTAATTTTTTTTGTTTTGAATTATGAGAACAAAAGATGCAAAGAAAGAGGACAAGGTAAAGTTACAGTGGAAGGACAATCACCCATAACATAATTCTCAGAAGAAGTCCCCTTGCTGATATCTTAATTTTGAACTTTCAGCCAAAGAACATTAAGATAAATAAAACAGAATCCACGTACAATTACTTTGTCCCTCAAGTCCCCAGATTGTAGCACATTATAATATTTCTTTTATGTTTTGTTTTGTTTTTTGTTTTTTTTTTGTTTTTTGTTTTTTGTTTTTGGGCCACACCCGGCAGTGCTCAGGGGTTACTCCTGGCTGTCTGCTCAGAAATAGCTCCTGGCAGGCACAGGGGACCATATGGGATACCGGGATTCGAACCAACCACCTTTGGTCCTGGATCGGCTGCTTGCAAGGCAAACGCCGCTGTGCTATCTCTCCGGGCCCACATTATAATATTTTTTAACAGCACAAAAGGCAATCTAAAGCCATAAAACTTATGTAACTCCTTAAACATTAGAGGCATAGTATTTTTTACATTTCCATGTACATGCATATTAGCTTAAGTTAACCTCAAATTTTAAGTGGGTGCATTTAACCTCAAATTTTAAGTGCGTGCATTTTAAGGATTAGAGTCAAATGAGCACAGTAAAAACGGTGTTAGAGTGGCAATTGTTGTTTACATAGGCCCACCAAAATATAAGAGGCATGGAAAGGAATAACCTTGGCCTAAATACAAAGAGATCCTACCCCTGAAGTTTCCTGGCATAAGACCAACTCTAGGCTTCAGGCAAGTTATCATCCGATCCAAGACATTGTCCGTAGTGCCAACACACTTTTCACACAGTCTCTGTTGTTGGTATCATGTTTCTGTATTAAAGATTCTGGAATCTGCATATCCTAAATTGAAGTCATGATGTGGAGTGTCTTCTCATTTCACCTCACCATGAAAGGGCAATGCAGGAAGCCCTGTCCTGTAAGCAGGTCGTTGTTAAGTCTTCTCATTGTTAAGGGAAGTCTCTTTTCAGCAGGACGATGTCTGAGCAGTGGTAGGGTCTTCCGTGGTAGAGGATTGCTTCCAGGTGATGTTATAGACAAACCTCACAATTAAGGGGCAATACAGCAAGCCCTGTCCAGTAAGCAGGTCATTGTTTTTGTTAAGTCTTCTTAGTGTTAAGGGAAGTCTTTTTCGAGTAGATCAATGTCAGAGCAGCTGTAGGGTCTTCCCTGGTAGAGGAATGCCACCAGGTGATGTTATATACAACCTTGGATGTTTTGTAGATGTCTTCTCTAGATCAGGGGTGAATGGAGAATGCCCATTCTTCTGAGGCCTGTACCAGGTCTTTATGTCAATGTTCAGGGTGTAAGGTCTCATTGCACTACAAGATTTGTGTGTTCCCATCTCTATTAGATAAGAACTTATTGGTATGTATAGTATTTTCCCATTTTAGTGTGCCTAAGCAAACAAGAAATAAAGCCACGTGGTGCTATCAGATATATGGGGGCGTAAGAACATTTCCAACAATACCCATGACTTGGTTCAAACATAAGCATTAAACTGAGGGATTCTTTCACACCAAATTTCATATTGAGCAGTTCACAAAAAGAAGATAAAAAACATGGGGGGGATCATCACTGTATAAGAAAATATTCAGCAAAAGTTATAGCCGTCAAAGAAAACACCCATAAAATGTTGAAGAGACATAAGTGTCCTTTTTATGCCTTTTAAAATAGTTGGGTGGGTGTTAACTCCAGGGCACCACTTTGATCTGTGACTTAGGGCTCTACAGTACTTAACTTAGAAAGGGTAAATGAGGAGTAATGATGATAGGAGTTAAGGAAGTTAAAGAGAAATATGATCTTATGAAGGGGTATGCAAAAGAGCAGAGTACAAAATGGACATTCTGCATATATAAAAACATAATTCAATGATAGTGAGTACTATTAATGTTTCTTGTGCGCGCGGGGGCGACTGGACAGAGATTACCCATGACTTCAAGAAGCTGGGAGGCCAGAAGTTCAGGGCCCCACCCAGACCCTCTAAGGAGCTGAATGGATAATGGGGGAAAGCCTAGGGTACCTTCGAGCTCCACCAAGGGGCCCAACTCACCGGCTTGCCCAGGCATGTGGCCCGGGAAGCCCTGGAGATCTGGAGCAAGGTGGTAGAGGGGTGCTGGGGTTACCCAAGTCCCACACCCCCACTAGGCCTGGTTAGGAAGGCCTCCGGCATGGCGGTGGCCTGCCAAACCCCCTCCTGCTAGACTCCTGGCTCCCAGGAAGCTAGTAACCTATTCTTAAGTTCTTCTGGAGAACTGTTGCTCAAGTCACTCCACTGAAAATGTCAAGCACTTTTTTATTTTGTTTGTTTTGCTTTTTGGGGGGCACACCCTGTGTGCAGAGGGGTTACTCCTGCTCTTTACTCAGGAATAAATCATGGTGAGCTCAAGGGACAACATCAGGAATCAAACCTGGTTTGTCCAAGGCAAGTGTTCTACCCACTGTAGAACAAACTCTTTATATATAAACATAAAATTGTTTTCTTAATGAATTTACATCATATAAAGTCTGTTATCAATGGAAAAATTATAGTTTAGGATTTGAATAATTAAAATCTGATGCTAATTTATCTATGTATTCGTTTTTTCATTGTCGACTTTTTTATTGTTCAAAATTACAAATCCTATTAGAACTAATCTATATGAAAATTAGACTTTCACCATGAATTTTCCCAAGTGGAATGAAACTGACCTCTATTCTGCTTTTCCATTGAACTCGCTAAAGATTATATGAGAACTCAGTGTTGAACTGATACATCTCATGATGCCATAGAGATCAACAGATGGGAAGATAAAAAAGCACTGTACTGTTTTCAAATTTTCATATTCTACAAATTGTTGGGAATGCTTTAGGCAACACTCAACTGTGCTCAAAGATCTCTCCTTTCAGGTTTAGAGACTCAATATGGTGCCAGTAATTGAACTCAATGAAGCATTCTATTCACTACATCATTGTGCCAACCCTTAGTAGATATTTTTAAGCAGTCACACATAAAATTTTGGCAAGAGTTATCTCCCTCATAGGAACCTAAATTTAATTGTCATGATAACTATCATCTAGTGGATAAAAAGTAGCAAGAAGTGGTTAGAATCTTATGTTTTTTAATCTTTCTTATGTTACAGAATCACTCTGATTGTCTTCATAATAATGCCCATTAACCATCTCTTTTCAGCCTATTTTGCTGCCATGCTGTATCTAAATAAATTAAAAAATTTAGTTATTTAATAAAAAGAACTATTCTGAACCAGTATTACATTTTTAATGTCATAAAAGTTATACACATAACTCCTAATTAATCTACACAGCAACTATCTATATAGATTACAGTCACAACAAAATAATAAGCTAAAAATATCAGTAATGCATCACAAAATAAGAAACTTTTCTGATAGAAAATTGAAAAAAATAATAACATTATTTTCATTTCATTAAAGGAAGGCTTTACCAGGATAAGGGCATTTAAAATAGTTTTCTTTCTTTCTTTTTTTTTTTTTTTTATTCTGAGCTATACCTGACAGTGCTTTTCCAGGATTGAGCCAGTACCTGCATCACAAACATTTTGACTCTATAGTATCACTTTGCATTCTTAAATTTCTAACCTATACTTTTCTTATGTTTTATTATAAAATAAATTTAAACAATTCAAAACAGGGATAATTTTTGAAATTATGACACATAATATTTTATAATAGTTTTACTTTAATATTTAAATAACCAAAAGTCTTCTTTAATAATTAAAGACCTCAACCTTTTCCCTCATGAAAAATTTAGGTAGAATTCCTAATGAAATAAAGTGACTTGAGCTTTAACTCATATAACATCACGTTAAATGTTTCCAAACCAAGCTGCTCAAAAAAATTCAAGAGGCCTAAATAATTTATTTCCACTAAGAATTGGATATCATTTCCAAACTCCAAGAATAGGGTTGAGCTGAATGAGAAGAGAAATGATTTATAAAGTTAGACACAGCTTGATGAGGCCTTCCCAAAAGAGAGCACAGTAACACCTTTCTCTTCACAGAAGAAATAGCAATTTATCATCATATGCTACTATCTTTTTTATTTAAGAATAGCACTTAACAAGCTCCTTTTAGAACCTGGTTCATTATCATTTTTAGGAATTTTAAAGTCTAATTCCTCCATATTGTGTGTGATAACACTTAATTAAAGTTCACATCTTTCGCAGAAAGGTGGAACATCAGTTCTATTTTAAAATACCAGTGTGATGGAGGGCATAAAACATCATATCACAGGTCAAGATACCTAAGGTTCTATTCCTGACTTGGTCACCAGTTTTCTAGCTTTTATTTAAGCAGTTTCATTTTTCTATTCATAATGCATAGGGGGTATTCATTAAAACTAGTAAGTTCATTAGACAATTTAAGGCATCATAATTCACTTTAAAACTATCAAGTCTAGAGGTCAGGATATATAGAACATTAATTAGAGCACTTGGCTTTCCTGCACTCAGCCTAGGCTAGATTCCTGGCACCACGTGTCCCAGAGCATTCCAGGGATACCCTAAAAGTTCCCACCCAGGGGGATCTTAAGCATTATAGAGTCCAAGCAGCATGCCTCCATAGGTTCTTGCACTAAACCAAAGTCCAGTTGGCCAAGAATACCGCACACACACCCCAAAAATGCTATATATATATATATATATATATATATATATATATATATATATATATATATATATATATATATATATATATATATATATATATATATATATATATATAAACACTATACTGAGTGTTAGGTAGAAACCTTATTTTCTAGAAATGCAACAATGAACCAAAAAGGCACATGATTCCTAATGTCAAAGGACTTTTATTTGTTCTAATTATTTTACTGCTATCAGTCATAAAAAAGATATTCTGAAGTCCAAGAATACACCAAGTCTGTAAGCCAGCCAAATCATCAAATCTTTTTGAAAACTTCCTAAGTATAGGGGACTGAAGCATAGCTTTAGGGCATTTGCCTTGCATGCAGCAACCTGGGACAGACCCGGATTCAATCCCAGATTCCCATGTGATCCCCCGAACCTGCCAGAAGTAATTTCTGAGTACAGAGCCAGGAGTAACCCCTGAGCAATGCCAGGTGTGGCAAAACAAACAAACAAACAAAAAAACTGACAGCAATAACTGTTATGCTGAAGAGCGGTTCATGGGATCACAGAGAATGACTAAGGGGTTCAACAACATAGTATGCTTGGAGCCTGGAGTTGGTCTTATACCAAAATACTTAGGGGTAAGGTCTCCCTGGTTTTTTGTTTGTTTCTTTGGTTTTTGGGTCACACCTGGCAATGCTCAGGGGTTACTGCTGGTTCCAGGCTCAGAAATTGCTCCTGGCAGGCTCAGGAGACCATATGGGATGTCATGATTCAAAACACTGTCCTTCTGCATGCAAGGCAAACACTTTACCTCCATGCTATCTCTCCGGCCCCAGGTCTCCCTGTTTTTAGGCCAAAGGTTTTTCCTTCCAATTTCTTCCATATTTTGCTGTGCTTATGCAAACAACAATAACTGTCACAAACACACACCATTTTTTAGTGTATCTCATATCTTTTTTAAAAAAAGAGCATTCTAAACCTTCTGCTATGGTTTTAATGACTTTATTGGTGATACGACAATTTTCATGAATATAACTGCTAATGTACTCTCCTCTGCTTTTTCCAATTTTTTTTAGATCTTCTAATTTCTAATTTTTAATCATTTCACTTTTTTCTGTCATCCTGAAGCAAAAGTATTATCAGTTATGTCAACTATGTGATACATTTTTTTCTTTATTTTTGTGATACATTTTTAAATAATTTTATTATTAAAATTAAAGAAAGAGCCCTCCCCCGATCGCGTCTCTGAGGCTTCTGGCGCCTGCTGACAAAGGGGACCCCCCCCCTTGCCGCCCCTCCCCTGATCGCATCCCTGAGGCTTCCTGGGCTGGCAGACAGTAGGGGACCTTCCTCTGTCTTCGCCCCTGCCCCACCGTGTCTCTGCGCCCCTGGGACAGGATAGGAACTACAGGTGAGAGGGGCTTCCGGCAGAGGCCTGGCGGGGGGAGAGCTCCGCTAACTTCCACATAGGGGAGGAGGACAAGGGAGCCAGGCTCAACAGCGCCCTCCACCATTGTGGCCAGGTGCGGTACTGCACTGGCTGGCAACAAGAGGAGGCAGCAACTAATCAGGCTCTGCTAGAGGGCACTCTAAAGGCCAAACCTCAGCCAGCCCCCTCAACGGTCCCACCCAGAGCTGCAATCCAGAGAAGGGACCCAGCCCCACACCACAGGGAGAAAAAACAGGCCGAAATCGGAAGGCACTGCTTTCCAAGCCACACCAATAAATGCATAAAAACATGGGTAGAGTAAGGAGGACCCTAACAGCAGGAGATACAGAGAGAACTCCTACTAATCATATTTGTAATCATGGTGTTTAAATAAAGATAATTATAAAAAAAAAGAAATGACTTACTTTATACTGTACATTTATTCATTTCTTGCTTAAAGTGTTAATATTAAAAATAAATGTTTACAGCAAATGGCATCTCGTCTTTGCAAGTTTCCCTAAATTTTGTAGCCTGAAATACTCACCTATTTTCTCAGTTTCCTATAAATTTTATCCAAAGGGCATAATAACAGCTAAAGTTCCAAGTGATAATCATTAAATAGATACTTAAATAACTTGAAACTCCCACCATTCTTTCTGGAACACTAATTTTGTGATTGTGAGATCCCTCTTCTTCTTAATCATTTCCTCAACACACAAATACAATCATCAAATAAAATAAAATTATTCAAGTAATACATTTTTAACTGACAAGAAAATCATTCTTTCTCCCAAGCATGTTTAAATCAGGTTCTGATGTTCTCTGTTTTTCAATCTCAAATCCCCTTTTAATAAATCCTTTTAATAATCTTTTAATAATCTCTTTTAATAAATCATAGTCATCCATTGAAAACTATGGCAAAGATATTTGTGGTGATAGTATCTTAGGTTAAAAGGCATGTTTCCTTAGACATTTTACTGTTAGATATGAAGAGACAGCTAAGTTCTAGCCCATCATAATTTTGTGGAAGATTCTTCATCCAGAAGATATTCCCTCTGACTTTACCTTTGCCTCTGGTAAGGAAATAATGTTCAGGATAAAGGACATGTGCTAAAAAAAAAAAAAGTGGAGCAACAGGGAGATAAGATGCAGGGTCTCCTCCATCCAATACCTGGCTTCCTCTGTG
The DNA here is from genome assembly GCF_024139225.1 of Suncus etruscus. Lineage (NCBI taxonomy): Eukaryota > Metazoa > Chordata > Mammalia > Eulipotyphla > Soricidae > Suncus > Suncus etruscus. The sequence continues at coordinate 29,582,790 of NC_064857.1, read as the reverse complement.
GACTGATTTTATGAATGATCAATTTTGTAAATAAGTCACAGAAACTTGAAAATTCTGCAATATGATATTTATATAAGCTTTAAGAATCTTCTACACTGAAAAATAAGTGATGACCAGAATTGAAAAACACACCCCTGGGCCCGGAGAGATAGCACAGTGGCGTTTGCCTTGCAAGCAGCTGATGCAGAACCTAAGGTGGTTGGTTCGAATCCCGGTGTCCCATATGGTCCCCCGTGCCTGCCAGGAGCTATTTCTGAGCAGACAGCCAGGAGTAACCCCTGAGCATCACCAGATGTAGCCCAAAAACCAAAAAAAAAAAAAAAAAGAAAAACACACCCCATAACTGAAGAGAATATTTCCCCACAACTCATCTGTTAAAGAGTAATATCCACTATATATATATATATATATATATATATATATATATATATATATATATATATATATAGTACTTGTATATCTTTAAAAAAAAAAAACCAGCTCCGGGGCCGGGAAGGTGGCGCTAGAGGTAAAGTGTCTGCCTTGCAAGCGCTAGCGTAGGACGGACCGCGGTTCGATCCCCCGGCGTCCCATATGGTCCCCCCAAGCCAGGGGCGATTTCTGAGTGCATAGCCAGGAGTAACCCCTGAGCGTCAAACGGGTGTGACCCAAAAACCAAAAAAAAAAAAAAAAAAACCAGCTCCATTAAAAACTGGATAAAGAAAAAACAAAAGAAATAACGTGTCAGAGAATTTGGGGCAGGAGAGATAGCATGGAGGTAGTGTGTTTGCCTTGCATGCAGAGGGTCGATGGTTCTAATCCTGGCATCCCATATGGTCCCTCAAGCCTTCCAGAATGATTTCTGAGAGCATAGAGCCAGGAATAACCTCTGAGTGCTGCTGGGCATGACCCAAAAATCCAAAAAAAAAAAAAAAAAAAAACTGGGTAAAGATATGAACAAAACTTCCTCAAAGAAGACATACAGATAGCCAGTAAGTATTGCTCTTCATCACATATCATTCGGGAAATGCAAATCAAAAGAACAATGAGTTTATCATCACACCAGTAAGAATAAAAACAACCAGTGTTGGTATGGATATGGGGAAAAAGGAATCCCATTGTCTGCTAATGGGGATGTCACCTGATTCAACTTTTTTGAAATCAATATGTACACTTCTCTAAAAATTAGGAATTGATCATCTATATGACTCAGCAATTCCACTACTAGGCATCTACTCCAAGGACCTAAAAACTCTATTTCAAAAAGGCTCTCCTTTTTTCATTGCAGCACTATTCATGATTGCCAAAATCTGGCAACAATATTTTCCAAGAACAGATGACTGGATAAAAGAATTTTATATATATATATATATATGTATATATAAGATGGAATATTACTTAGCTAATATTTAAAGAGATTACATCATATAATTTCCTGCTACATTGATGGAACTGGAAATTATCATCTACAGAAAAGGGACAGATACAGAATTACCTCTCATATATATGATATAAAGAAACATAATAAAGGAATAAGAAATGGCTAAAGGCAAAAGAATATGAAAACTGGTTTACAGACCTATCTCTCCAGAAAATAGTGATGGTGGGGAGACCCTGACACAATGGTAGAGAGAAGAGGTCATTCTGATGGAGGATATGGTTGGAATGTCATATGCATCGAACAAACAATATTGGAAACATAGTGACTAAATTTTTTTTTTTTTTTTGGTTTTTGGGCTACACCCGGCCATGCTCAGGGGTTACTCCTGGCTGTCTGCTCAGAAATAGCTCCTGGCAGGCACGGGGGACCATATGGGACACCGGGATTCGAACCAACCACCTTTGGTCCTGGATTGGCTGCTTGCAAGGCAAATGCCGCTGTGCTATCTCTCCGGGCCCAAAATTTTTAATTAAAAAATATATACATAAGCTTTGATTCTTTTTTTTTTTACATTCACATTCTTTCACCTTCATGCTCACATTTGTTATTGTAATACTCACGATAATCTGTTTACTGGAAGCTCTATTTTCTTGTACAGCATATCTTTTGCAATCCCTTCCAGTTTTTGCTTTAGGTCACTGCTAAGTGATGGCCACCTCTGACTGCCATGGCTACTTTAATGGACCCATTTTATTGTCCTATATACAAGATGCATACTCTGCAGTATTTTGCAGTTGGTTCCCAGGAGCAGTAGTTCTAAAAAAGCAGAGCTGTTGTTTTTAGTCACAACTGATTTTCTAGATCTTAGGAAAGTTTCTACCTTTTAGTAATGACTATATGATATAAAATAATTATTCATTATATTTTATCAGAAAATATTTGTTGAGTACCCATTAAATGCCAAGCACTATTCCTTTTTTTTTTGTGTTTTTTTTTGGGGGGGGGTCACACCCGGCAGTGCTCAGGGGTTTTTCCTGGCTCCTTGCTCAGAAATTGCTCCTGGCAGGCAAGGGGGACCATATGGGACACCGGGATTCGAACCGATGACCGTCTGCATGAAAGGTAAACGCCTTACCTCCATGCTATCTTTCCGGCCCCACCAAGCACTATTCTAAGCATTGGGTACCCCTCAGTAAATAAAATCAGTGAAAGTGACTAATTCTAGTGTGGAAAAAAGAAGTGAAATCATTAATATAAAATCAGAGAAAAAAATAAATAAGTAATCCAGTAGGGGAGATGGAAAACTGAAGTGGGACAAATGATAGTGGGGTAGGAGGAACATGGGTCACAATTTTGAATAGATGAATGAATAATAGTTCTTGGAGTAAACAATCATTGATTAAAGACTTAAAGGTGATAAAGAAGATAGTCATTCAGATATGCATGTATCAGTCAATCATGAAGAGAAGAGCATTTCAAGCAATTATTAGTGATAACCCAGAGGAAAGGAAGTGGTCTGACTAGCCCAGAGGGGAGTAAGCAGTTGGAGAAAGCTGTAAGAAAAGGTCAGAGATATTTCAAATACTACATGTCATTCTCAGTTCTTTGCCCATTATTCTGAGTGACATGGCTTAGAGCAAAGTTTAGAGCAGAATGATTTTAATTTTAGAATGTTCTGGCTGCTGTTAAGAGAAACGAATGGAAACTAGGAGGTCTATAATTAACAAGATCTGTAATTATTTGGGTGAGAGATGGTGAAGACCTTGGACCAGGATAGATCAAAATTTGGGGGGATATACTTAGGAGACAAAACAAAAAAGATTTGTTGGTCAACTAAATATGAAGTTTAAAACAAATCATCACTTCTTGGATGACTCCAAGATTATTGGCTAATCACTGATAAGCCTCAGTAAATAAAGTCAGTAAAAATTGCTAACATTATGGTGTTCTGTGAACTGAAATGGATAATTTTGTGTGTTTAAGCCTCAGTTATTTGTAGCAGGAGTTGAAGGGATATTTGAGTGAGTCTATCTGAAATAAGACTAGATATCCAGCAGACAGTTGAATACACAACACTAGAGTTTGAAGAAAATTTTATAGTTAGGTATATAACTGGAGTCATTCTGACTGAATATATTATAAAGTGGCTTTTAACAAAGATAAAATAATTTTGTTCAAGGAATCTTTTTTTAACAACAAAAAAAAAAAACTTTGGGCCATATCTGGCACTGTTCAGGGGTTACTCTTGTCTCTGAACTCAAGAATCACTCCGGCATGGCTCAGGGGATCATGTGGGATACCAAGGATCAAACCCAGTTTAGCCATGTACATTACCCACTATACTATCTCTCTAGTCCCAAATCTTTTTGTTTTGTTTTGTTTTGTTTTTGTCTTGGGGCAGTCCTCACAGGATTATATGGGTGTTGGTAATCACACCTGGGGTAGCCACATGCAAAGCAAATACCATACCCATTGGACTACTGCTCAAGCCTCTGGTCCCCAAACCTTAATATTTTATAACTTAAGGAATGATTTCCAGAGTAGAAACAAGTTTATCTATGAAGAAAATGTGCCCAGACCTCCATGATCTTCCTAAACCATCTTTTTGTTTTAAAAGTAAATTGTGTTATTTAGGGTTAGATATATAGTATAGGGGTTAAGATGCTTGTACACAGTCTCCTCTGATTGAATCTCTGGCACCACATGTCCCAAGCACCTGCAGGAGTGATTCCTAAGCAGAGTCAGGAATAAGTCCTGAGCTTAAAAAGCCCACGTGTGGGGCCAGAGAGATAGCATGGAGGTAAGGCATTTGCCTTTCATGCAGAAGGTCATCAGTTCGAATCTGGCTTCCCATATGGTCCCCCGGGCCTGCCAGGAGCAATTTCTGAGCATGGAGCCAGGAGTTTCCCCTGAGTACTGCCGGGTGTGACCCAAAAACCACAAATAAATAAATAAATAAATAAATAAATAAATAAATAAATAAATAAAGCCCACGTGTAGCCCAAAATCCAGAAAATAAGTTGAAACAGAGGCAGAGATATAGCTGAGATTACACATCTCAGGTTGTGATGTACATGAGTCTACAACATAGCAAATGCTTCCTAAACCTTCCCTTTAATTCAATGAGTCCAAAATAGAGGCTACATATCTACTGAACAAAAAATAATTTTTATTTTTGCTATAAAAATTTAATTATTTTCATGTATAATCAAATTTGAAAATCATTCACTCTATAAATCTATAAAAATTTCATTTGAAAATGTTCACTTAAACCTATAATGGCATGTAAGTACATATTATACAAGATGGGTACAGTCAAGTTCAGCGCCATAGGAATCCCCAATAGACAGATACATGCTGCATGGGACTTAGCTACATTCAAGGAACTGCATTTTTGAATCATTTCCTGAATCATCTCCATAGTAACTTTGATCATTCATACTTTAAAATGGCTCTCTCTTGAGAGAGTGATAACAACTTTGTATATAAGTGATAACAACTTTGATTTGGAGAAATATGATGCTTCAGGAAACACATTGCTGGTATTTACTGTAGAGACCTGTATCCTCAGGACAGCTTTTTCATTCTTTGTAAGTTGTTTAGTTCTTTGTAATGTTCCTTACCGACTGTACTATCTCTCTGCCTCCCCTATATATTTCCTGAGTAATTATTTTAGGCACAAATTAACATATAGTTACATATTGTTACAGTGAGAGAGCACTAAAACTATATACTACTTTTTTTTTATTTTAGGCCACACCCGGCAGCGCTCAGGAGTTACTCCTGGCTATCTGCTCAGAAATAGCTCCTGGCAGGCACGGGAGACCATATGGGATGTCGGGATTCGAACCAACTACCTTAGGTCCTGGGTCAGCTGCTTGCAAGGCAAACATCGTTGTGCTATCTCTCCGGCCCCTATATACTACTTTTTAAATTTCTGTACCAGGAACATACAACCAATTCTCTGCAAGTAGTTTATCAGAATGCATGGTACCTGTGGGCTCCACACATAAATTTCCTGCCTGGCCCTTTCAAGAGCTGGAATTACTAACCAAACAGAACCCCAAAAGTATAGTCTCAACCAAATATACCAAATAAAAATAAAAAGCTACTTGACTGAGTATATGACAGATGATCTGTAACTAGAGAAACTTTAAAATGTACTAGGGCTATTTTTTTTATCACAATGCCCAAATCTGGATATATCTAGGGTTTACTTCCCAAAATTCTGATTGTTTCTGTTGTACAAAAACTTTGTATTTTAAATTGTAGCTGTCACTTTTATTTGTCTCAATCCTGAACTGATATGCTTCTATAATCTAGTCATGCACAGTATCTATAAGTTTACTGATAGATTGCTCCTAAATTCAACAATAATGTACAAGGACTGAAGTGTCCAGAACAAAATTAAAACTCATAAGGAATCATAACTATGTGGTAATGAGAGACCCTAAGGCCAGCTTAACTGACTCATCACTCTTCAAAATGGGTCCAGATATGACACTTATTAACCAAAGATGTCAATACTCAGGAGTGAGGAAAGACAAATGGGTGCAGGGATAGCAAGTGCCAACTCAATGGCTCACTGGAAATGGAGTACAAAAATTTAAAACTGCTGGGGTCTGAGCAAATAGCACAGCTGGTAGGGCATTTGCCTTGCACACAACTGACCCAGGATCGATCCCTGGCATTTCATATAGTCTTCTGAGCCTGCCAGGAGTGATTCATGAGCACAGAGCAAGGAATAACCCCTGAGCACCAGCAGGTATGACCCAAAAACCAAAAATAAAAATAAAGAAGTTAAAAAATGTTGATTTTGGTGATTAACTCAGATCTTGTTTCTTTTGGGGGAGCACTGCATTTTATTCCCCAAATACTGAAGACATGATTTCCCTTGTTTTGAATACAGGAAGAGTAGGGAACACATAATGACAAATAGCACTGAGAAAAGTTCTATGTTGGGGGGGGGGTCATTATAAGATGGGAAGGAAACAAAGGTATCTGGGAACATCAAAATATCTTCTGCATATATATGCTTCCCATGGTATCTCTCTATCTTTTTAATTAGATTTTTAGTTCTTGTAATCTTGACATACTATTGTGTTTCTCGAGCACTACATGTTTGGGAACATCAGGCATTCACTACTTATTTGTTGACTCATTATTGATGTGAAATAGAAAATGGGAAAATAAAAATAGCCTATGGTGTGTATGCTTTCCCGGCTGCAAACAGCACAAGATGCTGTTATGGAAGCTTAGAGTACAGATTATATATTTGGCTAACCTGGGAGCTATAAACGGTGAGAAAGAGATAATGTAACAAAATGTTCTCAACACTTATTTGCTTGGAAGAAATTGAGAAATTACAATCTAAACAGTATCAATAGTGTTTGTTGAATTGTCTGTTATTAAATATACTTTCAAGGGAATGAATTCTTTGTTGCCTCATGTAAGGAAATAGTTTTAAATAATGTGCCAGTAAAAAGAAAAGTAAGGGAAGGTTTCTTTTCCCCCTTTATTTTTATAGTGGTAAAGAGATACCAAAGACAAAGAAAACAAATCGCTCAACAGTTAAAGCTATAGTTTTACATACAATATACTATAATGATTTGTTTTCACAATTTTTTAGAATAGCCATGTGAGATAAATCAGAATTACCTCAAAGGAATCTTGTAAGGATGCTACTAAATAATACTGGAAGATAATTAGATTCCTCCACAGAAGCATTCCCAATAAGTCAATTATGATGAACTAATATAATGTCCATGAATTCTAGCCTAGATAATAACATCTTGTACTTAATGCAGATGCTGATTCAATGTTTGGATCCATGGGGAGTAAGATGGCTAGTCAGACTATTTCCAAGAAACCATAAGAAGCAGAAGAGCTAAAACTCAGGAACATCCACTATCATCTATTCATTTGTTTGTTTGTTTTCATTTTGGGGTCCTATCTGTTGGTGTTCAGGGCTTATTTCTGGCGTTGTGTTCAGAAATAATTACTGGCATTTTCAGGGGACCATATAGGTTGTCAGGGTCCTGCTGTCTTGGCCATTTCCAAGGTAAGTGTCCTACACTCTGTACTATTGCTCTGCCCCCTCTCTCCACTATCTTTATAGTCAGATAAAGAAGACTATAGTTAGAAGTCATTGTCCTGCCTTCTTCTCTAGGTCCTGCTGTCCTGACCACCTACCCTTCCCAACAAGGGAGCCAACACCATCACTCACATTGCTTCTCCTTAACACTATGGTAGGAAAAACAACAACAACAACAACAAAAACCTAAGGTAGCAGACTCCCATCTGTCTGAATTCTGTTTCAAGTCCTTTTTCCTCACTATTTCTATCACAAACTTTCTATCAATTCACAGGTTTAAAAGTTTCATTATATCTGGGGCCAGAGAGATAGCATGGAGGTAGGGTGTTTGCCTTGCATGCAGAAGAACGGTGGTCCAAATTCCAGCGTCCCATATGGTTCCCCAAAACTGCCAGGAGCGATTTCTGAGTGTAGAGCCAGGAATGAGCCCTGAGCGCTGCCGGGTGTGATCCAAAAAACAAAACAAAACAAAAAAAACCTTCATTATATCAGCTCACTGATGTCTATAGCTACTGAAGATCAGAAACACTGTCCCTCATTCCTATATAGTCAGTGCTGGCATGGTTTCTGCACACAGTAGGACAGTTCAATAAATACTCACTGAAAAAAAGATAAGGTTAAATGTTACATGTAACTCTCTTCACAAATGTTGCTGCTCACTCGTCATAGATTTCTTTCTTTCTTTCTTTCTTTTTTTGGTTTTTGAGCCACACCCGGTGACGCTCAGGGGTTACTCCTGGCTATGCACTCAGAAGTCCCTCCTGGCTTGGAGGAACCATACGGGACGCCGGGGGATCCAACCACGGTCCATTCAAGGCTAGCGCAGGCAAGGCAGACACCTTACCTCTAGTGCCACTGCCCGGCCCCTAGATTTATTTCTTGAAATAGTTCCAGCTATTCTAGATCTTCATCTTCATTTACAATGCATATTCACCTTTGATAAAGTTAGTCTTTTTTCAAAAAAAATTTCCTCACTGCAAACAGACATAGTGCAGTGGGTAGGGCATTTGCCTTGCTTACCGCTCCTAGGTTCAATCCCCAGTATCCCATATGGTACCCCAAGTTCACCAGGAGTAATTTTTTTTTATTTAAACACCTTGATTACATACATGATTGTGTTTGGGTTTCAGTCATGTAAAGAACACCCCCCATCACCAGTGCAACATTCCCATCACCAATGTCCCAAGTCTCCCTCCTCCCCACCCGACCCCCGCCTGTACTCCAAACAGGCTTTCCATTTCCCTCATACATTCTCATTATTAGGACAGTTCAAAATGTAGTTATTTCTCTAACTAAACTCATCACTCTTTGTGGTGAGCTTCCTGAGGTGAGCTGGAACTTCCAGCTCTTTTCTCTTTTGTGTCTGAAAATTATTATTGCAAGAATGTCTTTCATTTTTCTTAAAATCCATAGATGAGTGAGATCATTCTGCGTTTTTCTCTCTCTCTCTCTGACTTATTTCACTCAGCATAATAGATTCCGTGTACATCCATGTATAGGAAAATTTCATGACTTCATCTCTCCTGACAGCTGCATAATATTCCATTGTGTATATGTAACACAGTTTCTTTAACCATTCGTCTGTTGAAGGGCATCTTGGTTGTTTCCAGAGTCTTGCTATGGTAAATAGTGCTGCAATGAATATAGGTGTAAGGAAGGGGTTTTTGTATTGTATTTTTATGTTCCTAGGGTATATTCCTAGGAGTGGTATAGCTGGATCATATGGGAGCTTTATTTTGGTTTTGGGGTCATACCTGACGGCTCTCAGGGGTTACTCCTAGCTCTTTGCTCAAAAATCACTTCTGGCAGACATGGGGGACCATATGGGATGCCCTGTCTCTTGATAGGTCAACCAGGCTAAACCTCAATAAGGATATTGAAAGGATATCTGAAGGGATAAAGGGAAGAAAGTGACCTATAAATATATATAAATATATAATATATTTATATATAATATACTTATATATATAAGTATATTATATATAAATATATATATAGGACTCTCACCCAAAAAATAAAAACCCTGAATACAGTCTTCAGTGCACATGGGGCTTTCTCCAAGATAGCCCACATGCTGGGCCATAAAATATACCTCCATAAAATAGAGAGGATAGAAATTGTATCAACTACTTTCTCATATCTTTATGCACTGAAACTAGAAGTGCATTACAAACAGTCATAGAGAAAAAGTTTTAACACCTGAAAATGAAACAGCTCACTACTGAACAGCTAGTGAATTAGGGATGATATTAAAGAGAAAAACAAAAGATTCTTGAAAACAAATGAGAATGAAGATATAAATTGTAAAATCATCCCACATGTTGCATTTCCAACCCTGGGTGAATGTGTTTAAAGCAGGGTCATAAACGAAATAATCTAGACAGACTGAGGGTGAAACATGTGCAGTCTGGCAATCTTTTATCTCATATGGAGAATGAGTTGCCTACTAGAACTGTCACCCCAGATGGGGGAGTAAGAACAGAATGAGGACAGATAGTTCAGGCAATCCTAAACCAGTCCCACTCAGGTTTACATGTAAGACAATCTTTGTTTTGGGGGTTAGATCAAGTTATATACAAGCATACAAAAGAACCAGGAATGAGGGGCCAGAGCGATGGCATGGAAGTAAGGCATTTGCCTTTCATGCAGAAGGTCATTGGTTCGAATCCTGGCGTCCCATATGGTTCCCCGAGCCTGCCAGGAGTGATTTCTGAGCATGGAGCCAGGAGTAACCCCTGAGCACTGCCAGGTGTGACCCAAAAACCAAAAAAAAAAAAAAAAAAAAAAAAAAAAGAATCAGGAATGATATTTATTTTAGGTAAAACAGGGTGCATTCTGCCAATAAATTCTCAGAATTTGAGGGACACAGCAAAAGTGGTATTAAGAGGAAAAAAATATAACTTTGCAAGCACTCAGGAGAAGGAAGAAAAAGCCTAATAAATGACTAATGCACTAGCTTAAAAATTGGAAAAAGATTAACAAAAATAACCAAAATAGGCAGATAGAAGGAAGTAACAAAGCTCAGAGCAGAAATTAATAAAATGTAAACCCCCCAAAAAATTTTCAAAAGATCAATGAAAACAAGAGTTGGGTTTTTGAAAAATAAACAAGATTGATAAACCACTAGCAAGGCTCACCAAAAGAGAGAGAAATTTAATAGTCCAAATTATATATAAAAGAAAGATCTTTATGTTATCTGTAGATACTGAAAAAATTCAAAGGGTAATTAAAGATTACTTTAAGAAACTTTATGCCACAAAACAAGAGAATCTGGAAGAAATGGACAAATCCTTTAGTTCTTATAACCTCCCAAGGCTGACAGAAGATGATCTGGAATACCTGAACCGATCTATCATGATTGAGGAAATTAAAATGGTAATCAAAAGGCTTCCCAAAACAAAAGCCCGGGCCTAGATGGATTCACTAGTGAATTCTTTCAAACCTTTCATGAAGATCTCCTGCCGATCTTTTTCAGGTTCTTCCAGGAAAGTGAAGAAAAAGAAACACTCCCAAATAGTTTCTATGAAGCTAACATCACCCTGATACCAAAAGCAGAGAGAGATGTCACTAAAAAGAACTATAGAACAATATTCTTAATGAACACAGATCCAAAGCTCATCAATAAAATTCTAGTAAACAGGACCCAATAGCTCGTTGAGAAGGTCATCCACCATGATCAAGTAGGATTAATTTCAGAGATGCAAGGATGGTTTAACATATTCAAGTCAATCAATATAATATACCATATCAACAAAAGGAAAAATAAACATCATATGATCATATCAATAGATGCAGAGAAATCATATGGTAATGTTCAACACCCATTCATGGTAAAATCTCTGAACAAGCTAGGAATGAAAACAATTTTTCTCAATTAAGTCAAGGCCATTTACCACAAGCCAATGGCAAATGTATTCTATGGGGGAAAACTCAATGCCTTTCTTCTAAGTTCTGGCACAAGACAAGGTTGCCCCTTCATTGTGGAAGCTTGCCACAAAGCTTAAAGAGTGCTGTTAGAGTAGAGAAGGGTCTACTATGAAAATGATCATTGGAATTTATCACTCTGGACAAGAACTGGGTGCTAAAAGGTGATAAAGTGACATGCATTTCACCTCTTCATTAATAATAGTGCAAACCAGTGTCAAAAAAGAGAAGAGTGAGAGAGTGTGCGAAATAAAATGCCTGCCCCTCAAGCAGGCAGGGTAGAGTGAGTAGGAAGAAAGAGGGCATCAAGGAGGATGAGAGAGAAACTGGAATATAGATGGTAGAAAATGCACACTGATGAAGATTGTTGTACATTGTATAACTGTAACTCAATCATGAACAATGTTATCTGTGGAAAAACTGTATAATGAACAACCTTGTAACCACAAGGTTCAAATACAAAATAAAAACAAAAAGAACTTTAATAACTTTTTTATTGGAATAATATAGTTTACAAGACTTCATATTAGGACCACCATTTTATATGTTACCCCCACCACATACACACCACCCAAGTTCCTCTGCCCTATCGTAAAAGTCCAGGGGTTGGTTTTCATATAAATGGATCTCCTTTTTTCTTCCTTAAAAGAGTTTTCCAGGCCCAGTGAGATAGCACAGTGGCGTTTGCCTTGCAAGCAGCCGATCCAGGACCTAAGGTGGTTGGTTCAAATCCCCGTGCCTGCCAGGAGCTATTTCTGAGCAGACAGCCAGGAGTAACCCCTCAGCATCGCCGGGTGTGGCCCAAAAAAACAAAGAGAGAGAGAGAGAGAGAGAGAGAGAGAGAGAGAGAGAGAGAGAGAGAGAGAGAGAGAGTTTTCCAACTCAACTAAGAAATGGTGACATTGACTATTCCTTGCTTGTTCAAAGAAGTTTGAGTGTTAAGCAAAAAATAATAATAATAAAAGAGAAGTATGTTATGAATAACTACAAAACCCAATTAACAAGCTCTATGCGATTAAAGACTGAATAGCACTTGTGTAATCACGGTCTCCTTGTGCACACAGGAAGCTAGTTAATCACTAGGTAGAATCACACATCTAGCATAGAAAATGAGAGAACTGATTCAGAAAGAGGGGGAGGTTTGAAATATGGGATATAGCCAGTAAAAAAACTTTAATCAGCAACCAGGAAAGAATGTACTTCATAAGAAAATAATACTGACTCCCCTAGAGCATTGGATTAGTTTTGAACATAGGAAAAAGATCACAATGATAAATTGTAATGGAGACCAAAATCTCTCACATTCCAAATGTATAAATTGATGCATAAGACATAAGCTGCTTTGTTCTCCACAGCTTCCAAAGAAGGGAAGCTGGGACCGACCATAAGAAATCAGCTTCCGGGGCCGGGCAGTGGCGCTGGAGGTAAGGTGCCTGCCTTGCCTGCGCTAGCCTAGGACGGACCGTGGTTCGATCCCCCGGCGTCCCATATGGTCCCCCAAGAAGCCAGGAGCAACTTCTGAGCGCATAGCCAGGAGTAACCCCTGAGCGTCACAGGGTGTGGCCCAAAAACCAAAAAAAAAAAAAAAAAAAATCAGCTTCCCCATCTGAAAATAAATACGCTCTCAAGTAATGAGGCAAATGAAATCAACAATGGGGAAATACCCAAAGCATTATTTATGTATTTTAAGTCATAATTTATATTTAGATCCTGGAGCCAGCAGGAAGCTGGTGGCAAGGAAGGATGGAAGTGCATACTCTACCGGCAGCCAGATCTTCCAGTTTTTAGCATACTGTCTGCACCTTTAGATGAATGAGAATGCTACACATACTGACACTCCTAGTTGCCACTGAGAGATTTTTTTCCTTTGCCTTCTTCCTTCAGCAAGTGAAAACATCTACCAAACATATATAAAAAAATATATAGGCTGCAGAATTTACCATAAATGTTGTCAGACTTAGTATCTCTCTCTGTTATTTACTATTTTAAACAGATATTTTTGTAGATGTGCTCAAAAAGCATGAGGTAACTATTTGGTTAAGAGAAACCAAGAGGGGCTGGAGAGATAGCATGGAGGTAAGGCATTTGCCTTGCATGCAGAAGGAGGGTGGTTCAAATCCCGGCATCCCCAGCCTGCCAAGAGCGATTTCTGAGTGTAGAGCCAGGAGTAACTCCTGAGCGCTTTCGGGTGAGACAAAACAAACAAACAACACAAGAATTAATATTTTTGGCATAGTATTGACTTTCCTATACATTGTTTATATTGTAAATTTAAAAGAAAATTCTGAAAGGCCATCATGATCTCACAGTGGGTAGGGTATTTGCCTTGATTGCAGCAGACCTGGGTTTGATCCCCAGCATTCCCTATGATTCCCCCAAGGCTGCCAAGAGTGATTTCTGAGAACAGAGCCAGGAGTAACTCCTGAACTCTGCTTGGTGTGCCCCCCCCCAAAAAAAAAACCCTGACACATATGTCTCGATATATGGTCTCCTATTACAAAGACAAGTTGAAGGCTGGGTTGCTATGAAGTTAGTTGCCTTTCTGAAAAACAAATGCAAATAGAGTTCCTTCCTTTAGAATACATTTTAAAGTTATTTACAATAATTCTTCTGATTCTATTATGAAAAACACACAAAAGAATTTGATTTTCTGAAATTTGTCTTTTATATTAAAATATTAAAAAGAGATGGGTTGGAGTACAGTGGGTAATCTGCACCCAGCACTTAGATTCCTAGCGCCACACTTAGTTACCTGAGCTGCACCCTAAGTGCAGAGCTAGGAGTAAGCACTGAGTACCACTGGGTATGCCTCCCAAAATAAAACAAAAATAAATATAAAAATAAAATATTAGAAAATTGATGAGCTAATAAATGGATCTAAATGCTGTTGTTGAGTGAAAATATCCTTAAATCCTAAAAAATTTTTTCCTCTCACATCAATATTTTATTCAGAAATCTATTACCAGTCTCATTCATTTGGAATTTGGTGACATCTTGAAGAAAACCATCAGTCAGTGTTATTTATTTATAGGTAGGATTTGGGCAAATGCAGAAAACTACACCTGAAACTATTAAAAAATCATAAACTAGTCCCAATCAATAGCGCAGCGGTAGGGCATTTGTCTTGCATGCAATTGACCCAGGATGGACCTCAGTTCAATTACTGATGTCCCATATGGTCCCCCAAGCCAGGAACAATTTCTAAGCACATAGCCAGGAGTAACCCCTGAGTGTCATCAGGTGTGACCCAAAAACCAAAAAAAAAAAAAAGGCATAAACTATTGTGTATTGTTTTTTTAGAAATCAAAAAGAGTTAAATAATTTATAGAATATTACCATCCATTTTACTATTTTTAAATCCTAAATTTATTTTTTTATTATTTTTTTCTTGGGTTTTTTTTTGGGGGGGGCCACACCCGGTAATGCTCAGGGGTTACTCCTGGCTATGCGCTCAGAAGTTGCTCCTGGCTTGGGAGGCCATATGGGATGCCGGGGGATCGAACCCTGGTTCGTCCTAGACTAGCGCTGGCAAGGCAGACACCTTACCTCTAGCGCCACCGTGTCGGCTCCATAAATCCTAAATTTCTTAATGTACAATGTTTGGCTGTTAGCTTATCTATATTGAAATCTAGGCATGACCTAAGCCAGCATTTCTGGTATGACCATACATGAGAATGTTCCAAAAAATAAAGCAATAGCCTAACAACAGTCTGCCCAAAATGACATGGAGCATAGCACATATGCCACTATGGACCTGATCATCACCAATATAATTGTTAAAATTAGGCCAAGCTGCAAACAAACATCTTGGTTTTCTTCTTATGCCAGTAGCTGGCTTCTATCTCTTCGCAAACACTCTACAACTGACAAAAAAAAAAAAAATCTTGGTTTCCTTATGCTCATATATGACTTCAGCTTCCTTGCAGCAGGCAAACTTTTTGTTTGTTTGTTTCTTTGTTTCTTTGTTTTGGGTCACACCCGGCAGCACTCAGGGGTTACTCCTGGCTCTACGCTCAGAAATCGCTCCTGGCAGGCTCGGGGACCATATGGGATGCCGGGATTCAAACCAACGTCCTTCTGCATGCAAGGCAAATGCCCTACCTCCTTGCTATCTCTCCGGCCCCACATATTTAGTTTTGTTCTCATTCTTTTAGCTCTGTTTCCCCTTTCTTTCTCAGTCCTCATGTTAACTACTCTCATTTAAAGCCACCTGGACCTAGACACTAGACCAAAAAAATAGGATAGATTAGAAAAAGCAGAAGTCCTAATAAAGGCACTATTAGCCACTAGTCAGCAATCTGTCTCATTTTTCAGCCTCTGCACACCAGCTACTCCCATATCGCTGGATCAGAGATACACACACATTTGTTTCTACTTTGCAAAATTGTAATACCATTGGCTGAACACACCTAGTGGTGCTCAGGGCTTCCCTCTGGTTCTGTGGTCAGGGATTACTCCTGGTGGGCTCAGAACCAATTGTAGTGCTGGGACTCAAACCCAGGCTAGGTAAAGCAACCTGCTATATATACTATCTCTGCAGTCCCAAGTTTCTTTTTAAGACAAGGAAAAAAAGAAATTTCAATATAGATGTCTAGTTTTTAAAACTAAAGTGAATATAAATTTTTGTCTCTGATTTCTTTTTTTTTTTTTTTGCTGTTGTTATTGTTGTTATTTTTGTGCCACACCCGGTGACACTCAGGGGTTACTCCTGGCTAAGCACTCAGAAATCGCTCCTGGCTTGGAGGACCATATGGGACACTGGGGATCAAACTCAGGTCTGTCCTGGGTCTAGCCGCGTGCAAGGCAAACACACTACCACCGGGATTCGAACCAACCATCTTAGGTCCTAGATTGGCTGCTTGAAGGCAAACGCCGCTGTGCTATCTCTCCGGGCCCCCGGGTCCTGATTTCAATATTTTTTTTTTTTTTTTTTTTTTTTTGGTTTTTGGGCCACACCCGGTAACGCTCAGGGGTTACTCCTGGCTATGCGCTCAGAAGTCGCTCCTGGCTTGGGGGACCATATGGGACGCCGGGGGATCGAACCGCAGTCCGTCTCCTAGGCTAGCGCAGGTAAGGCAGGCACCTTACCTCCAGCGCCACCGCCCGGCCCCCTGATTTCAATATTTTTAATGCATTTTCTTCTCAAGTGATTTCTAACTATAATTATAAATCTACCATGTAGAAATGGTAGTTCAGTGTTAAGGGTCCTTCCTACTTTGGTGGGGATGGTTTGGGCTACACCTGGTGGCACTCAAGGGTTACTGCTGGTTCTGCACTCAGAAATTGTTTTAGGCAGGCTTGGGGAACCATATGGGATGCTGGGGATCAAACGTTTCTGGGTCAGTTCCCAACCAATCCCTGGTCAGTCAGCAAATGTCTTGCCTCCTGTGTCATCACTCCTGCTCCACCTTTCTACTATTACATCAAATCACAAGAACACTGAATTTTCCAGGCAAAACATTCAAAATAAGTATGCTCACAGCAAGATAAAGATTGGCCAATTCATCATGCCTAATAATTTACATTACCAAAAAGGGAAAATAATAAATGTTTAAAAAGTAAACCAAAGTTATTATAGTCTTAAAAGAGTGAAGAAAGATTACTTTGAAAAATGTTTTACTGACTCCCTGAGAACTCCCTATAGGTTTACTTGTGAATGTTTTGTTTGACATAGTTTGGTTTTGGTCTTTGACCCACACCCTGTTATACTCAGGATTTACTCTTGGCTGAACTCTGCCCCAGTTTATTCCACACACTTTAAGTGCTGGTGAAAAGCTACAATATCTGAATTCCATTTCAGAATACCTCTCTACAAGATAGTACAGCAGTAGGGTACCTTACATACAATCATCTAGAATTCAGTCCATAGCACCTCATATGGTCCCTAACTATAGTCAGTAATGATCCCTGAGTACAGAGCAAGGAAAACCACCAGTATGGTCCAAAAACAAAACAAACAAAAAACTATAAGACTCTAGATAGAAAATAAAAAAGGAGTATAAAATGCTTATAAAATAGTCATATGAAATACTATAAAGTCACATAAATAAGCTCTTTGGGACTAAATCATGAATCTCCAGTACCAAGTAAAAGAATGATCTCTGAAAGCAGGAAGTGTTTGAGAAGAGTGTTGACCAAATTCATGGGAAAAAAAATCTTCATGAATAGTGCCAGGGCATACCTAAGCTTTTAGGGGGCTCAGCCCACCAGATGTATCCTCAGATTTTTCTGGTGGGTAGAACTAATTTAACGCCCATGGGGTTCCTCAAAAGGCCCGCTGTGGATGCCTATTTCCCCTGCGTGGATGGTTGAGGAATTTCCAAAGAGATGCTTGGCATTACATTTTCAGTCAGTATTTGGCTACTCTCCTTTGTTAATATCAGGCAAAATTATGGCCTCTATCAGATAATTTGGCTCAGAAATTCCAGCATCAAAGTTTGTTTGAGAACCCCTTTCTGGATAATAGCCAGCCCTAAAAGCAAAGACAATACTTTTTCTCTCTTTTTCAAATATGTCCTTGCAGCTGCATTTTTCTGGTAATCAAGAGCGTAACCAGAATGCAGATCTTGGCTATTGACTCTTGACCCTCCTTTAAAAATAGGGAAACTCATTTTTGGGGATTTGGCTCCTCCCTTTACTTAACCTCTATAACAATAGAGTCCAGTCCAGTAAAGATCAAGTTCCTAGATATTTTCTACTCCCTTCTAATCCTAATTTTGCATTTAAAGTAAGCTTGCAAAGAGTTACCTTGAGTTGTGACCTTCTCTTTTGTAACCTAGAATTTTTACAGTCACACCCATAGCTTAGGTATTGTTATGTTGCACTATGCTTTGTGATTATAATTATTCTTTACCTCTGGCTAGTTTACCCCTATAAATTCCCCTGCTCAAAAAATTAAACTTGTCACACTCTGCCAGATGTGTTGACCCCACATACACTGTGTGTGGTATCATTATTTCATATTTCATATTTCATATTTGACCGCTCGTGTTACCCATTTTCCTTCATGAAGAAATTTTCGTCCTCACTAGATATGCTGAGACGCAAGATGCCTGCAGCAAATAGCCTACAAAGATAATAGAAGCAGAAAAACTGGTAGTTGTTCCTGGCATCACTCTGTAAATATCAGACAAGACATAGGTGGGAACTGTTTAGCAATAAATCTGGATAGTTTAAAATCAATAAGAGGAATGCTACAAAATTGTGAATATGTTTTCTTGGGTTCTTTTGTTTGGTTTGGTTTGGTTTGAGAGCCACACCTGGCAATGCTCAAGGATTACTTCTGACTACACTCAGGAATGACTCCTGGTGGTGCTCTGGGAACCATATGGGATGTCAGGGATCAAACCTGGAATGGCTACATGCAAGGCTAGAGCCTGACCTGTTGTATTAGCTCTCTGGTCCCAGTGGACACAATTAAGAAATTCACAAAGAGAGGTATGAGAACTATATTCACCGAGGTTGATAGTAGCCAGAGAATTGTTAAGAGAAGTCAGAAGAGGGGGGCTACCTGCAATGAACAACCTGACTAGAATTAGAGCCCTTTTGAGGAACCAACCAACCCATAATAATCTACAATATGGAGACAAGAGAGGAATACTGGCCTCACATATCTGACATTCTGTCTCTGCCTCTTGCTGATCACACACAGCTGGAAGCCCAGGCAGAGAACAGAGCAAATGGTAACTTAGAAGAGACATGGACTTGGGATGAATGTAAAGACAAATCTAACAGTGCTTTTATATATAGTGGATTTGGAGATAAAATTAAAAAAAAAAATCGGGGCCGGGAAGGTGGCGCTAGAGGTAAGGTGTCTGCCTTGCAAGCGCTAGCATAGGACGGACCATGGTTCGATCCCCTGGCGTCCCATATGGTCCCCACAAGCCAGGGGCAATTTCTGAGTGCATAGCCAGGAGTAACCCCTGAGCGTTAAATGGGTGTGGCCCAAAAACCAAAAAAAAATAAAAAATAAAAAATAAAAAAAAAATCAAGGATACTAACCAAGCAAGTGGAAACAAAGGTAAACAAATGTTATTACATTAAATTAAGAAGCTCTGGACCTCAAAGGAGTTAATAACCAGGATATCAAGACAGCCCCAGATTGGGAGAAATTATCTACCCACCTGATGAGAAGGTAAAAATATCAAAGAAACATAAGCACTGTAGAACTACATAAGGAATATACAGCAAATTCCATCAAAATGTGGGGGGAGAAGAGATTAACAGAATATTCCCCAATGAAAAATTAAAGATGGCCAAAAGGCACATAAAAATGTTTATTATGAAGATGCAAATCAGAGCAATAATGAGGTATCATCTCACCACAGAGACTCGCACACATTAAAAAAAAATCAGTGTTCGTGTGTATACAGGGAGAAAGGAATTCTCATTCACTGCTCATGGGAATGTCAATTAATCCAGCCTTTCTGGGAAGCTATATGGACATTTCTAGAAAATGTAGAATCGATCTCCTATTTTGCAGAATTACTTTAGATATCTGCAAGGCTTTAATTAGCGGCATGGCTGCTTGGCTGCATGGCTGCAGAGTCCCAAGCCTGGGTCACAGCCACACAGGGGCCCATTGGGCCCAGCTACGTAGTGGAGCCAGGTGTACACCCAGAGATGCGGATTTGTAATCATCTGGGGATGCCACTGCCACACAGGTGGCCAGGAGGAAGAAAGGAGAAAAGAGAGAAGTAGAAACCAAGTGTTTTTTTTTTTAACAATATCTTTATTTAAGCACCATGATAACAAACATGATTGTTGTTGGTTTCCGTTTTTATTCCTGCCTGAAGTCTGAAGCCTGTCACTTCCAGCTGCCCTGGGATTTTCTGAGAGGAGGGGAGAGAGAAGAGAGGGGAGGGGGAGGGGGAGAGAGAGGGAGAGAGAAGAGAGGGGAGGGAGAGGGAGAGAGAAGAGAGGGGAGGGAGAAGGAGAGGGAGAGAGAAGAGAGGGGAGAGGGAGGGAGAGGGAGAGAGAGGGAGGGAGAGAGGGGAGGGAGAGGGAGAGAGGGGAGGGAGAGGGAGAGAGGGGAGGGAGAGGGAGAGAGGGGAAGGGGAGGGAGAGATGAGAGTGGGAGGGAGAGAGGGAGGGAGGGGGAGAGAGAGAGAGAGAGAGAGAGAAGAGAGAGACAGACAGGCAGACAGGCAGGGAGAGACAGGCAGGCAGGCAACAGGCAAACACAGAGAGAGAAAAAGAGGAGGAAAGAGAGGAGAGACAGAGAAAGGGAAAGGGGAAGAGAAGGGAAAGAGGGGAGAGAGGGGAGAAAGCGAGAGGGGAGAAAGCGAGAGGGGAGAAAGGGTAGAAGGGAGAGGGGAGAGAGTGAAAGAGAGGAGAGAAGGGGAGAGGGTGAGAGAATGGAGAGGGGGTGAGAAGGGAGAAGGGAGAGGGACAGAGAGGGGAAAAAAGAGTGGGGGAGAGAGAGGGGGAGAGAGTGGAGAGGGTTAGAGAGGAGAGACAGGAGAGAGGAAAGAGGAGAGACAGAGGAGAGAGGAAAGAGGAGAGACAGAGGAGAGAGGAAAGAGGAGAGAGAGGAAAGAGGAAAAAAGAGAGAGGAGAGAAAGAGGGGAGGGGAGAGAAGGGAGAGAGAAAGAAGAGAGGGGTGAGAGGGGGAGAAGGGAGAGGGGGAAAAGAGAGGGATTGAGGAGAAAGGGGAAAGAGAGTCATAGGCCAGAGAGGGTTTGGAGGAGGCCTTTAGGTCCAGGTTTTCTAAAGAGAACAGAATGTGAAGGGTAGATACAGAGCAGGCAGCATCTTGCTGATGATTTATCTCTGGCTTCCGGCAGAATGGCTGGCACTGCTCTGGTCACTATCCTGGGCACCCCCTCCAACTGTCAAAGTTTTTTTCATTTTATACCAGGTATGACAGAGGGCGTGGCCTGGGGCGTGACCAGGTCAACTGTCATTATAGTGGGGGTATCCAAGGGGCGTGTCCAAGTCCAACTGCCATTTGACCATCAACACCATTTGACCAACAACTTTATTTCTTAGAATATACACCAAGGGCCCCAAAACAAAATGGAGAAAAAAACATTTGCACCTCTATCTTCCTTGCAGCACTATCCACAATAGCCAAAAATCTGAAAACAGCTCAAGTGTCTAAGAAGACATGACTGGATAAAGAAACTATGGTACATATACACAATGAAATATTAATCATAGGAAAAACTAAAGTCATGAAATGTACTGGTACATGGAGGGACCTGGAAAGTATGCTGAGTGAAATTAGTCTGAGGGAAAGACCAATCCAGCCTGGTCTCTCTTATATGCAGAATATAAAGAAACATAATGATGGAATAATAAATACCCAAAGACAATGGAAACAAAGAACATGAGAAGTGGTATTCGGTAGAAAACATGCCATTTGGAGAGGCTGGGAGATAGGACAAGGAACGGGTAATGTCTATGGTGAAAGGAAGCATTCAATGGGGAGGAGCAGATGATGCTGAAAGGTGGTATCATTTAATGTATGAAATTCTATCAGCAACAGTACTGTAAAGCAGAATGCAAAATGTATATATATATGAATATATACATATAATTAAGTATATACATATAATTAAAAAATAAAAATTAAAAATGGCATGAGTTACTAGACAAAAATGATGTCAACATCAACTAAGCTTGGTTTTTTACTTTGTTTTTGGGCCGCACCCAGGGATGCTCAGGGGTTTCTCCTGGCTCAGGACCATATGGAACACCAGAGATTGGAGATCAAACCCTGTGTTCGCCATGTGGAAAGCAAATGCTCTACCACTGTGATTAAGCTTGTTTTTAAAAAAGCATTATATTCCCCAAACCCAGGAGCATCTTGAGCGTCAAAAGGTCTATATAAATTGTTCTATAAACAATTTTAGAATGAAAAAATATCAATGAAAAACTGGATATAGAATAAGGAAGTTTGGGGAGATGATGCATTATATAGATTTAGACAAATTGAGATTAGATTATGGCAAAAGACATAAACTAGTTGGAGATCTGAGCCTTGGGTTCTGAAATGGAAAAAAAAAACAATAAAGATGTATCTCTAGCCGGAGAGATAGCATGGAGGTAAGGCATTTGCCTTGCATTCAGAAGGTTGGTGGTTCAAATCCCAGCATCCCATATGATCCCCCATGCCTGCCAGGGGCGATTTCTGAGCATAGAGTCAGGAGTAATCCCTGAATGCCACCGAATGTAACCCAAAAACAAACAAACAAACAAAAAAAACAAATTAAAAAAAAGATATATCTCTAAGGATCACCTGCACAAAAGTGGTAACTGACACTATAAGAGTGGACAAAATAGCAAAGAAACCATGCACAAAGAATAGTATGTCGTGTTTAAGGATAAAATGTAGAATATGATTGCATATTGGGAAAATGAAGAATGAGAGCAAAGGAAAAAACAAAGGTAAAAGTCAACAAAGGGAAAATAAAATACACACAATGATTTGCTATTCTGTTAAGATAATTTCACATATATATGTAAATCCCTGATAGGCTCATTTTATTACTGACACCTTGGTAATTGCAACCTGTCTAACAGAAAGATAATACAAAATGAAGTTTAAAACTACTACTGCTTACAAACTTGTCCCAATAGAATTTTGCCTTTCTGGGCTGGAGCGACAGCACAGTAGTAAGGCATTTGCCTTGCACAGGGCCAACACAGGACGGAAATCACTTTGAATCCTGGCATACCATATGGTCCCCACCCCCACCTCTGAGCCTGCCTGGGGCGACTTCTGAGTGCAGAGCCAGGAATAACCTTTGAGCACAGCCAGGAGTAACTCCTGAGCACTGCCAGTGTGACCCAAAAACAAATTTAAAAAATTTTGTCTTTCCATTTTTTGGCCACAACAGGCAGTGCTCAGGGTTTATTCCTGGCAGGGCTTCAAGGACCATATGAAATGCCAGAGATCAAACCCAAGTCAGCAATATGCATGGCAAGTACCTTTCCTGCTGTGCTATTGCTCCAGTACATCAAGAATATTTCAAAGTCCCACTCTTACCAGTTTCACTCATCTTTAATCTATTACTGTCAAAATTAACCTTTTTGTATTAAAATATGTTTATTTATTTGACATAATTCTTCCAAGTAACCATGTTAACCATTATCCACTCACTATGCATCCAGCACCATGCTCAGCAATGTGGGAATAAAAGTAATATCAAGTCAAGGAAATTAAAATATACTTGTACCATTAAAAAACAAAAACATGGAGTATAAAATAATTATAGTTTAAGAGCAGACCTGTATGATGAACCCAATTAGCATTTTAACCAGTGAGAATTTATCAACACACCTATCAACCTCTACTCTTCCTTCTTTTTAACTCAGAAGATTAACATAAGAGCGAAATCCTACAAACCTGTACTTCCTATTAAAGCCCAAATTTACATTCTATAATGTAAATTTCTCTTTGCTTTCTTTTTTTTTTTTTTTTTTTTTTTTTGGTTTTTGGGCCACACCCGTTTGACGCTCAGGGGTTACTCCTGGCTATGTGCTCAGAAATCGCCCCTGGCTTGGGGGGACCATATGGGACGCCGGGGGATCGAACCGCGGTCCGTTCCTTGGCTAGCGCTTGTAAGGCAGACACCTTACCTCTAGCGCCACCTTCCCGGCCCCTCTCTTTGCTTTCTTTTCTCCCTACTGTTCCATAAATTCTCTATTATCCCTGAATCTATTGTCTGGAACATTCTAATCATTCAAATATTTGCTCAATGAATTAATGAATCCAAAGCTTACCAAAGCCTAGAATAGCAGTATTAACTTGCTTCTCTACTATGGCATATTCCCACAAGCTTTATGGTTCAAGGGAGTTACTTTGTGTGACCTTGGGTCCATGGAATAATTTGGTATTAAAGACTTGGTGCTGAGTGATTCAGCAAAAACTCAGAAAGGAAAAAAAATCCAAAACTGCTCCAGAAAGATAGTACAGCAGGTAGGGAGCTTGAGACAGCCAGATTCAATTCCCAGCATCACAAACGGTCCACCTAAAATAATAAAAAAAAATGCTCTTAGAAAAGACCAAGGAGGGGCCAAAGAGATAGCATGGAGGTAGGGCATTTGCCTTGCATGCAAAAGGACAGTGGTTCAAATCCTGGCATCCCATATGGTCCCCCAAGCTGCCAGGAGTGATTTCTGAGCATAAAGCCAGGAGGAACCCCTGAGCTCTGCCAGGTATGACCCCCCCAAAAAAAAAGAAAAGACCAAGGAAAAAGATTGTAGCACAAAACTTGATGCATATAATGTGATTATTAAATCTTTATTAAGGGAATAAACCGAAGAGATTTGAGTAGACTGTAAACTCAGAACAAGACCAAACTTGTTTGGTCAGATTCTACTACTAAGGCTGTATTTAAAATCTGCTCTAGCTAAAACTCAACTGAGAACAAGGAGATTGCTCAGAGGCATAGAAACCTGCCATGCAAAAGCAAATCCAGGTGTTAGCTCTTGTTACTACCTACAGGTATGGAGCATGGCACCAGGTGCTCTTCTTTCTAGGATAACCAATTCCCAAATAAAGCATTCTGTGACGAGAGATAATTCAACAAGTAGAGTGCTTACTTTGCACAAGGCCAACCAACCTGTTCAATCCCAGACATCCCAAATGGTCCCCCTAACTACCTTTAGGAGTAAACTGAGTATAGCACTAGGAGTAATCGCTGAACCTCACTGGGTGTGGCCCAAAACCCTAAAAATAATACAATAAAACTAATAAAATATTCAACCTCTGGAACACTACAGACAGGTCTGCATGAATACTGCAACAAAATGTATGAGCACCATATCAGTGTGACCTGTAGAAGTTACCCCACATATACCTCTTCTCTGTAAACACAATAAGCACCACAGCAATTTCCTATGAACAATCCAACTAGAATATTCTTAAGAACCACTACAAACATGTGTGACCCCTACTGAATATTATAACTAAATGAAATTTACAACATTGCAATCCCTGGAAAACACAATAGCAACAACAAAAGGAGAAAAAATGGAAACTTCAACTGGATCTAAAT
The DNA here is from genome assembly GCF_024139225.1 of Suncus etruscus. NCBI lineage: Eukaryota > Metazoa > Chordata > Mammalia > Eulipotyphla > Soricidae > Suncus > Suncus etruscus. The sequence goes on along the minus strand of NC_064857.1, from coordinate 29,557,406 downwards.
GGCTAAATTTCTAAATGGCTATTTTGTTCTATTTAATTTTTTCTCTTTAGTTTTCACAACTTCTGGCTAATGAACTTAAAATTCCTTCAAATCACACAACCCCAAACTCATCATCTAGAGATTCTGTTTAAATGGAAACTATTATGCAGTACATTAGAATGATGTGATTCTGCATTTCTAACTAGCTCTCAGGTGCCTATTTGCTGCTCATAGACATAACACACTATTTTGATATAATTGATATGAGGCTGGAGCGGTGGTGCAGTGGTAAGGTGTTTGCCTTGCATGCCTCTGACCTAGGACAGACCTTCTGTCGATCCCCCAGCATCCCATTTGGTTCCCCATGTCAGGAGTGATTTCTGAGCTCATAGCCAGGAGTAACCCCTGAGGGTCACAGGTATGGCCCAAAATCCAAAAAAAAAAAAAAAGAACATGCATAATATTACAGAAAATATGTATGTCTTCTCAAAGTCATAGTTAAAGTTCCTCTGGTTCCCACATTTTCTAGTTGTATAACCTCAGGCAAATCTTTAGGCCTCTTCGCAACTCTGTTAACAGTGGAATAAGCCACCATTCAATGCAAGCTTACAGTACTAAGAACTATTGTTTCATATGTATCCATTTCAGAATAGAATTAAGGTAAAATTATCTGTCCAGGGTGAGTACAGTAAATCAAGAACTAGAGAATTTGACTTTATTACCTGATGCTTAGATCATTTTGCAAAAAGTACCTCTCAGTTTAGCTCTCAGAACCACTGTGGAGATGAAGCAATAACAATGAAGAAAAAAATGAAGAAAAAAATGAAGCAAAAAGCAATGTTTGCCTAACATTTGTTGAATACTCAACTGCCAACTTCCAATCTAACATGTAAGGTATATTATTCTTTTTATCTGTAAAACAGCCATGGAAGGGGGAACAGGTTCTTCTGTTATAACCATCCTGCCATTTATAAATAACATGATCAGGACTGGAACCCAAGCAGTCTAACTCTTTGTCCACTTAGAGGAGGAGGTGATGGAGCTTCCAGTGATTAGCTTGCTAAGAGAGAAGATACCCAACTCCATATAAATCAACTGACTTCCAGCCAGGCTCACTTAGGAAAGCAAACCAAGTCTTTCTACACTTTGCTGCAGGTCTACCAGTCTTGCCATGAGAAACCCACATTACACCAGAGAGAGCTAAGGGGAAATATAATAGGCCCAGTCCCAGGAAGGGCTGATTATTATTGATCATAAAATTGGAATATAGCCTTTCCAGAGTATGTCCAATCTGTCTCCCCCAGGAATGCGCTTGTTCCCCCCAGCACCACCTCACCAAATAAACTACAGTGAGATGCTTTAAGTCAGAGTTTTCAACCTCAACACTAGTGTGCCCTGAGACATTGCCTGGTGTTCCATGGGAAAAATTCCAATTTCATCCATAACATGCGGCTTCGGCTCACAAATTGAACAATCATTAGATTATTTCATAATCAAATAATTATCAAATAATTTATTTGTGTTTATTTGATTCCTATTCAAGAGAATGACTTTAATATTTAGAGTCAATACAGGCACAGAGGAGGTGATAGGGAGGAGGGAGATTTGGGACACTGTGATAGAAATGTTGCACTGATGAATAGGGTGTTCTTTACGTGACTGAAACCCAACTACAATCATATTTGTAATCACGGTGTTTAAATAAAGATATTAAAAATAGGGGCTGGGCGGTGGCGCTAGAGGTAAGGTGCCTGCCTTGCCTGCACTATCCTTGGACGGACCGCGGTTCTATCCCCCGGCGTCCCATATGGTCCCCCAAGCCAGGAGCGACTTCTGAGCGCAGAGCCAGGAGTAATCCCTGAGCATCACCGGGTATGGCCCAAAAACCAAAAAAAAAAAAAAAAAAAAAAAAAGTCAAAGATATTAAAAATAAAATATAGTCAAACATGAATGTATTCATATATTCATGTCAACAGATAGTCAAACATGAATGTATTCATATATTCATATATATATATATAAATAGTTCATGGTTTGTTTATAGCAAGATGACATGTCAAAATTTAAATTTTTAATTTTGTTTCATTTATTTATACATTGGAATTAAGCTGAAATATTTATGTTGAAGATGGAACTTTTTTAAACTGTTAACTAATTAAGAAAAAATTTAATCTTTTCTAATGATGGTGTGCCTCATATTTTTTTATTTTTCATGAAAAAAAGTATGACTTTGCACAAAAAAAGTTAAAAAAGAAATAAAGCACTGCAGTAAACCACAATGAGATGCTGTAAGTGGAAAGAAAACTCAAAGCTCCCAGGCTCCAGGCCCGCTCAACATCCCGGCAACAGCCCAAAAAAAGGCTTTTCTCTAATTCTATTCACTTTCCCACAGCGCCCTCTTCCGGAAACATCTAGTTTCACCCATGAGCGAGCGCGCTAGCGGGAATCACTTCCGGGGTGTTCCGGAAGTCGAGCTTTAACTTCCGGAGCAAGCCGACCGGAAACCGCACGTGGAGTTGTTCCCAAAGCGGATGCGAGAGCTGAACATGGCGGCGCCGGGTCCCGGTCCTGGAGTGATGGAAAGCCAAAACGTGGAGGAGCTGCTGGCGAAAGCGGAGCAGGAGGAGGCGGAGAAGCTGCGGCGCATCACGGTCCACAAAGAACTGGAGTTAGAGTTCGATTTGGGCAATTTGCTGGCTTTGGACAGGAACCCCGTGGCTGAGATGCTGCAGCGCGCGGGGCCTAGCCTGGAGAAGCAGCTGCAGGACCTGGCCCGGGACAACACGCAGCTGCTCATCAACCAGCTGTGGCAGCTGCCCACGGAGCGCGTGGAGGAGGCCCTGGTGGCGCGTCTGCCCGAACCCACCACCCGCCTGCCCCGGGAGAAGCCCGTGCCCAAGCCTAGGCCTCTCACGCGCTGGCAGCAGTTCGCCCGGCTCAAGGGCATCCAGCCCAAAAAGAAGACCAATTTGGTGTGGGACGAAGTGGCAGGTCAGTGGCGACGGCGATGGGGTTACCAGCGTGCCCGCGACGACACCAAGGAGTGGCTCATCGAGGTGCCCGGCAATGCAGACCCCCTGGAAGACCAGTTCGCCAAGCGCGTCCAGGCCAAGAAGGAGAGGGTGGCCAAGAACGAGCTGAATCGGCTGAGGAATCTGGCCCGAGCGCACAAGACTCAGTTGCCCAGCACGGCAGGCTTGCACCCAACCGGGCATCAGAGCAAGGAGGAGTTGGGTCGTGCCATGCAAGTGGCCAAGGTCTCCACCGCCTCCGTAGGGCGCTTCCAGGAACGCCTGCCCAAGGAGAAGACCCCCCGAGGTGCTGGCAAGAAGAGGAAGTTTCAACCCGTCTTTGGGGACTTTGCAGCCGAGCGAAAGGGTCAGTTGGAGCTGCTGCGAGTCATGAACAGCAAGAAGCCTCAGCTGGACGTGATCAGGGCCACCAACAAGCAGATGAGGGAGGAGGATCAGGAGGAGGCGGCTAAGAAGAGGAAAATGAGTCAGAAGGGCAAGAGGAAGGGGGGTAGGCCAGGGCCTGGGGGCAAGAGGAAAGGGGGTCCGCCCGGTCAGGGAGGAAAGAGAAAAGGAGGCTTGGGAGGCAAGATGATGAATAATTCCAGGTCCCCCGGCTTGAGTGGTAGGAGGAAAGGGGGGCAAAACCCAGGTGGAAAGAGGAGGAAGTAAGTTTTCCTCCGGAGTTGCCCACCCGGGAATTTCTGCACTGTTAATGTTAACTTCTAGTTTGGGGGGACTGATACTGGAAGTAGCTACCCTTGAGATTGAAGGGATAACAGAATTGCTCTCTGGAGCCTCGGTAGCATAAAACTGAATTCTGCAAATAAATGACCCCCCCCCCCCCCCGCCGCCAACATTTTGTGGCCACTCAAGTATGTACTTGGACAGTTAAGGCAAGAATGTGTTCCGATCTAGGAAAACTACTTCTTAAACATGATTGTGATGTTTTTGTTGTTCTTTTTAACTCTGGAGATGGGGTGAGGGAAAGTATAATAGTTTGGTTTTTTGCATTCCTGCGATATTTTTATAGCAAATTTGTGTGTTTACCAAAGCGGGGGAAAGGAAAGGGCAGTTTCAAAACTGGATTTACAGTTAGTTTTGTAAAGGTTATTTAATAAAAGTGTCTAATGATATGAATCCTTTCTTAATTTAAAATCATGGTTACAAGGTGGTTCATACTACAGGTTGGGTTGGGGTTTTTTGTGGTTTTCTTTTTTTTTTATAAAGTTTTTTATGATCAAGTTACAGTCATACAATATACAACCTTCACCAGTGTGCACTTATTGTCACCATTGTCAGTATTTCCCTCTCACCCACTCTGATGCCCTCTTCCCTCCTACACCCCCACTTTCCACCTCACCTGCTCTTGGGTCTGCCCATTTTTTTGCACTGCCTTCAGTACTATTACCATTCTCTTAACTGCACTCTGTAGCAAGCTGATTCATGAACTGGTCCTCCTAATCCTCATATCTATTCTCACACTGTCTTATTTTTCCTTATATCCCACAGATGAATGAAATTACTCCCTCTCCCTCTGACTCATTTCACTCAGCATAATAATCTCCATGTCTATTCATGTATAAACAGATTTCATGACTTTCTAATGTCTGCATAGTATTTCATTGTATGTATCACAGTTTCTTTAGCCACTCGTTTGTTGCCAGATACCTGGGTTGCTTCCAAATTCTGGCTATTGTAAATAGTGCCACAGTGATCATCAGAGTACAGAGAACATTTTTGTATTTTTGTGTTCCTAGGGCATATCCCTAGGAGTGGTATTGCTGGATCATAAGAAAGTTCAATTTCTGGTTTGTTTGTTTGTTTTTGTTTTTTCTTTTGAGCAATAGTCATGGTAGAAATCTTTGATCATTTGACCTCAGGGTACAGATTATTTACATTTTCTGTCTAAAAAATAATTCTTTCTCAACATTTATATCCCCAGATTTTTTCTGTCGGTGCTCAGGGTTTCCATCTGACTGCTGTCAGATTTGGGTAGCATTAGTGGATGCCAGGGATTGAATCCAGATTAGCTCTGTACCCAATTTTTTCAAAGCTTTTTTTTTGGGGGGGGGGTTGGTTTTGGGCCACACTCTACAGAACTCAGGGTTACGCCTTGCTCTGCACTCAAAAATCACTCTTGGAAGGCTCACAGGACCATATGGGATGCCCGGGATTGAAACCAGGTCCATCCCTGGTTGGCTGGGTGCAAGGCAAACACCCTACCTCTGTGCTGTTGCTCCTGCCCTCAAAGCTTGTTTTCAAGTAACGTGTGATTGTGAAAAAATTTAACTACATCTTGGGGCCGGAGGTAAGACGTCTGCCTTGCAAGTGATAGCCTAGGACAGACCACGGTTCTATCCCCAGTGTCCCATCTGGTCCCCCCCCAAGCCAGGAGCAATTTCTGAGCCATAGCCAGGAATAACCCCTGAGCATCAACGGGTGTGGCACCCCAAAAAAAAAAACAAAATTAACTAGATCTTGAATTAAAATATTGTGCTTCCTTTGTCAGAACTGGCTTGAGTAAGATGTGAAATTTTTACCCTAGGCTTAATTTCTTAGTTTATCTTAGTTTATTTCTAGTTTACCCTAGGCTTAATTTCTTAAGTTTATTTCTTAGTTTAGCTTCTGAGTAGATTTTTTTTTTTGGTAAGATCCAAATCCAGGGGCCATAGAGGGAGTACAGTAATGGTGTACTTTTCATGTCAAATCAAGTTCATTGCCAGACCACATGGTTCCAGGCTCCTTTCAAAGTGCAGATTAGATGAAATCCTAAACACTTGGGTGTCATTCAAAAATAACCAGAGACTTTTTTCTAAAAAAAAAAAAAAAGATTGATTTTTGGGGCCACATCTGATGGTGCTCAGGGGTTAACTCCTGGCTCTGCACTCAGAAATCGCTCCCTGGGGCTGGAGAGATAGCATAGCAGTGTTTGCCTTGCAAGCAGCCAATCCAGGACCTAAGGTGGTTGGTTCGAATCCCAGTGTCCCATATGGTCCCCTGTGCCTACCAGGAGCTATTTCTGAGCAGATAGCCAAGAGTAGTAACCCCCTGACCGCCGCCAGGTATGGCCCAATCGCTCCTGGAAGGCTTAGGGGACCACATGGATTCTCAGGCAATCAAACCCAGGTCTATCCTGGGTAGGTCACCTGCAAGGCAAAAGCCCTACCTGTTGTGCTATTGCTCCAGCCTCCCAGAGACTTTTTTTTTTTTTTTTTTGGTTTTTGGGTCACACCCAGCAGCGCTCAGGGATTACTCCTGGCTCTATGCTCAGAAATTGCTCCTGGCAGGCTTGGGGGACCATATGGGATGCTGAGATTCAAACCACGGTCCTGCATGCAAGGCAAATGCCTTACCTCCATTGCTATCACTCCGCCCCCCCCCCCAGACTTTGATAACGCATCCTGTCCTTCCTTTTAGTCTTAACAATCAGTGGGAAAATTGGACATTAATTTTGTTACTTGTGAATCACTTGTAAAAATTGCTATGAACTCAGATTTCATAGGTAACAAAAAAAAATTTCATTTGTTACTCCTTACAGTACTTTCTGAATTAAGTAAAACTTGAGCATTGTCCCATCAAACTTTTCCTCAGGGAAATGTGTGCTTGCTGGCTCATAAGCTCTGAGTAGAGAAAGTTTCATCAAAAGTCAACCTATTCACAGAGCATTTAAAACCTTTTCAGATTCTTAACTGGGGCCTTTTATCTGTAACTATATTTTTAAATATTACCTAAGTTTTTTTTAATTGAATCACCATGAGATAGTTAACAGAGTTGTTCATGATTTTCAGTCTTACAATGTCCAACATATCTTTTCACTAGTACACATATACCTTAACAGTGCCTTCCCTCCTTCACTCCTGCTTGCCCTCCTGCTTGCGTGTTTCTTTTCTGTCTCTTTTCCCCTCTTAGACACGTGCAATATTGTGAATGGGCATCTTGGATATCAGTTTACATCTTTTCAGCACCCTGTTGTCAGTGAGCATTTCCAACTATCATTGTCTACTAGGTGATCTCTTCTTGCCTTACTTCACTTTGCTTATTGAGACCACCTTCCTACCATGAACCAGTCCTTGACTGGGTCTCTATTATCTTTGGGTAGACTGGCAGAGGTACCCTAGAAATTAGCTTATTATTATTAATTATTATTATTATTGCTTTATTTAAACACCGTGTTCACAAATTGTTCATTTTTGGGTTTCAAACATACAATGTACACTATCCTTCACCAGAACACCCTCTGTCCCCTATTTCCCTCCCATCCTCCTTGCCTGTCTCTAGGGCAGGCAATTTGCTTCTCTTTCCCTGTTGACTCTGGTCTGCACGATTATCAGTGGTGGTGTGCCTTGCAAGTGTGTCACTTTCTCCCCTTTCAGCACCGCGTTCTTGTCCAGAGCCATCAGTCCCAACCATCAATGGAATTAGCTTTTAGGGCCTTGAACCAGCATGAGTTAAGCCAGAGCTGGGTTGCCAGTGCTGTGGGCGGGGCTGCCTGCTGGAGTAGGCGTGGCGGGAGTCCCGAGGTCCCGATTGGCTGGCAGAGGGGGCGGGGCGGGGTCCCCCAAGAGCCTGGGACCAGCCATGGCCGCCGCTGCCCGCTCCCGGGTCGCCCACTTGCTGCAGCAACTCCATCGCGCCGCGTGAGTTCAGGTCTCAGTGGGTGGGCTAAGACCCAGAGGGGCCACTGTGCCCACGCAGCTCCTTGAGTTTGGCCTTTTCTAAAACCCGATCCCCTGTAAAGAACTCGAGGAAGGAAGTCACCACACATGCAGGTCCAAAACCCAGGGACTGCTTGCCAAGTAGGACACTGTCAGTATGTGTCTGTCATGCATCAGAGCACATCGCTGTGCAGCAGCTTTTGCTGTTTCATTGCAGTGCAAGAAACTAAGGCGCTCCTGGGCCCACATTGTGGCAGACCATGATCGGCACAGAAATTAGAGTGTTCAGGGCATATATGGTCTAACTCTAAACCAACCCATGAGCTCTATAACCATTGGGTATTCCAAGATAAATGCAGACCTAGGGGTTTTCAGTCCAGCGGGAAATATGATAAAATAGAAGGTGAGGTTCCTGGCCAGGATGTCAGGACATTTGTGGGCCATTTACCCAAGTAGGGGCTGTAGTGATGGTTAGCTTTAGCAAGAGATGGTACTTTCACTCTAGGGCTTTTTGATTTGTACATGTACAACCAAGCGGAGCGCCTCAGTGACAAGAAAATTGAAAAATACATTGTTCTGCAACTCAGAAAATTTAGGCTCCATTCATATATATAGAACCCCAGGACTTCAGGCTTGAGGTAAAATGTTACCTTGAGCGCAGAGCCAGGAAATCCCTAAGCCGGCTCTGGCCCAAAAACAAATCCAAAAGTAAAGAGAGAAATATTTGGGACCTTGGTGGACTCTAAAGGTAAGAAAGGGTCAGGGAAAGTGATGCCAAACCGACACAAGAAAAGATACAATTATCCTGACGAGAAGAGGGGAACATATGTCCCACACAAAGTAAAGAGAGCAATAATACTCCAGAAATTGAGAGTATGTGTGACCCGCTTAAGGAAAAGAACAAAATTAATTTTCCCAGATGTTCACTCTGGACGTCGAGTAAGCAAGCTGAGGCATCACAATAGAGACGCTAGCAGGCTCGGGTCTGAATTGTATCCTAAGTCCAATGGACAGCCGTCCAAGTACTTTTTTTTTGTTTGTTTTTGATTTTGGTTTTTGGGTCACACCGGCAGCACTCGGGTTACTCCTGGCTCTATGCTCAGAAATATGGGATGCCGGGATTTGAACCACCATCCTTCTGCATGAAAGGCAAACGCCTTAACTCCATGCTAACTCTCCGGCCCCCCATCCATGTACTTTTAAACATAGTTCTGGTGTCCATGGAGCCAGACCTCCAGTCGCAGTGTGAGGAATAGAGGTGGCAAAGGTAGAGCCAAGAAAAACCTGTTTGGAAACAGTTCATGCCCACAGCCAATGAACTTGGCCAAGGAGTGTACCTAAGAATAGTGGATAGATTTGGATAGAAAATTATTTGGGATCCTGGGGCTGGAGCGATACCATAGCAGGTATGGCATTTGCCTTGCATGTAGCCGACCCAGGTTAGATCCCTTTCACCCAAATGGTTCCCAAAGCCTGTCGGGAGCGATTTCTGGCACAGAGCCAGGAGTAACCCCTGAGTGCCACTGAGTGTGGCCCAAGAGCCAAAAAAATTAAAGTTTTCTGAAAGGGAGGTGTGAAAGGTGGGAGGGGACCTTATGACATCAGTGAAGGGACACTGACCGTGTTGACAGTGTGGAAATGGCACTTTATATATGATCACACCATATAATAGCATCAGAATTCTCTTATTCACAGTATGGTCAGTCAGTCACAGTACCTACATAAAAATGGAAAGAAACAGGCAGAGTGGGAAAGGAGCTGAGAAAAGAAGTCAGAAAATTAGAGAAATTATGGTCCTGAAAACCAATAGAGTGTGCCCATAGCCCAGTGAAGTAAGAGCAGAGAAGTTAGGAGGCTGCTCTAGTGCTGGGACTTGTAGAGAAAGCAGCCTGATTTGAACAAGCCAAGGAACATAGAGACATAGATGAGTCAAAGAAATAGAATAAATGCACAGAGGCCAGGATGGGGAGACCTAGTGGTTAAGTAACGAGGTGGGGAAGACACACAAAAAGGAGTTGCAAGACACTCCTCAATATGAGAAGGATGGAATGACAAGAAGACGAGGATATTAAACAGAGGAAGGTCCCCTAGAAGGCAAAAGAGGATGTGGGATCAAAATGCAGAAAAAGGAGTAGAGGTGACTAATTAAGGTAGCTCTGAGCTTAAAAATTAGATCGGGGCCCGGAGAGATAGCACAGCGGTGTTTGCCTTGCAAGCAGCCGATCCAGGACCAAAGGTGGTTGGTTCAAATCCCGGTGTCCCATATGGTCCCCCGTGCCTGCCAGGAGCTATTTCTGAGCAGACAGCCAGGAGTAACCCCTGAGCACCGCCGGGTGTGGCCCAAAAACCAAAAAAAAAAAAAAAAAAAAAAAAATTAGATCGGGACAAGGAGTTTGCTCTACATGGCACCATTTATGGTCCACTGAGAACCTCCAGGAGTGATTCCTGAGCACAGAGGAAATAAGCTGTAAGCACAACAGATGTGGCCTAAACAACCACCACCACTACCCAAAAATATAGAAAAATAAAAATATAAGTCAAAAAGGGAATGTATATACAGAAGGAAGCATGCACTTCCCACATTTCCTGAGACCTGTGCGAAGTTCAGATCTTCTTCCAGGTATGTCTCTTTTCTTGCCCTTGAAGGGAAGTAGTAGCAGGGAAAGTTCTCAAAAGTGAAGCAGGCCATGATCAGGTCACCCTGGCTCCATTTGCTTGTATTTCCTTTACAGATCCTTTAGTTCCACCGGGCCCAGAAAACTCAGCGCATGTCTTTTCAATTGTGGCCAGAAGATGGCACTCTTGATTCGTGGCAAATTCCACACTCGCTTCCCACGTGCCTTTCAAGTTGATCATTTTCAGAAATTTTATGACCTGATCTTTGCTTTCCTTCTGCTTTACATGTTTAATTCCAGATATGAAGGGACTTGGGAAATAGCATGGAGATCAGGATACCTCACATATATTTGGGGGCCTGCCTTAACAGTAAATAAAGCAATATCTAAGTAATGGAAACGTTTTTGTTTTTTTTTTTTTTCATGTTTTTGTTTTTTGGTTGAGTTTTTATGGGGGGGTCGGAGGGAATCACAATCTGCGGCGGTCAGGAGTTAACTCCTAATTTTGTGCTCAGAAATTTCTCCGCAGAGTTTCGGGGGACCATGAGGGATGTCAGGTCTGCCATGTGTTAGACAAATACTGTGATTTGCAATAGGGATGCATAGTAGTTCCAACACCACACCCTTAACCAGAGTGTCCCCGTTTATCTTGTCCCCCTCCATTTCATCCCCACAATTTCTGCTCAGTTCTCAACAGGTAGATACTCTGAATAATTTGTGAAAGAAGGACCCAAAGCTGCAAAGAACTTTTAAGACCATGAGGATTTCTGATCTTTTTTTTTTTTTTTTAATTCTACTATGATTGCTAATAGCTACTGTTTTGACTACATCTGAAGATAAGAAAACCATCTATGTGTCTTTTTGACTCCTTTTTCTTTTCAGGTTTCACTTAACTATTGATTTTGTCTATTTTTCTTTTCCTAGATGCCAGTGCCCAACGCATTCTCATACTTATTCCCAAGGTAAAAATATACATATATATATTTTTTAAAGTTTAAATTTAAATTCAAATTTAAAATTTAAGCCACAATTTCCATGTTCAGAATTGGAAAAAAGTAAAAACACAAAAAATTCAAGGCATGTGAATAAAAAGCTAATGAAAATGGTTCTTTTTTCTTGATAGTGATAGCTTATAGTCTAATGATATGTTCTTAGACAAATGCATTGCCACTGATTATGTGTTTGATTCAAACATGTATTTAATGCTGTTTAAACATCTTTTTCTTATTTAAATAAAATTACTTAACAAAACTAAAAATGGTGGCATGAATAGAATTTTAATATTGTATGAATTCATTAAAGAGAATTAACCAAGATGAAATATTTGAAGATTCTAATCCATCTCAAAAAAGAACAGGAGTAAGGACATAATGATATCTAAAAAAGAAAACAATCTTTTTTAGCCAGGGGTTACTCCTGGCTGTTTGCTCAGAAATAGCTCCTGGCAGGCATGGGGGACCATATGGGACACTGGGATTCAAACCAACCACCTTTGGTCCTGGATCTGTTGCTTGCAAGGCAAACACCGCTGTGCTATCTCTCCAGGCCCCAAAAGAAAACAATCTTATTGGTACAAATCCTTAAAATAATTTGTTTTCTTAATCATCAAAAATGTCCCAAGTTTGAGATTTAACGAATGTCCTAATTCTCTCACAGATTGTATTGTCCCCAGCACAGCAGGAAGTCATTGCAGTAGGCAGGACCTCTGACTGTCATTTGATTTACACACAAACTGATTTCACCATTTGGTGAAAAGGTCAAATTTAAACTGTACTGGAGGAGTAGAAAGTTATGGACCCATACAGGCCTCAAAACAGAAGCCTATTAAAAAAAATTAAAATAAACTTAAAAACCTGTTGGGGAGTAGAACAGAGTCAGTAAATGAGGGACTGACTCCCTTTAGGACAGTCCAGGCACCTCCTGGCCAGGAACAGCTCTACTCGACAAAAGCAGGCACCAACTTTTTAGACATTCATGAACATATGCAGAATTTTGCCTTCAAATTTTGTATCTATTTTTTTAGTTGCTTTCAACAAAAAGCCAGTAATTTTCTATAGGCTGTGAATAAAATTATTAGTGAATGTATTTTCCTACATTTTTAGGAAAGGGTGATTTCTCTACATTCTACAGGGATTAAAGGAATGTAAGCTTTTGTTGAGACTACCTTCACCACAAACATCTTGATTGTTTCTGAGGTGCTGAGGTGACCCCAGTTCCCAGTGATATTTGCTGACCACTAGATGGTTCAAAACTGCGCCCCGGGGCCGGAGAGATAGCATGGAGGCAAGGCGTTTGCCTTGCATGCAGAAGGACGGTGGTTGGAATCCCAGCATCCCATATGGTCCCACGAACCTGCCAGGAGCGATTTCTGAGCATAGAGCCAGGAGTAAGCCCTGAGTGGCACCGAGTGTGACCCCCCCCCCAAAAAAAAACCTGCGCCCCAGCAGTGCTGAGGCCACCAAGACTACAATGGCAGTGCTTGGGAAGCCCTAGAGTGCTGAGGGTCAAATTGGGTTCCCTACCTATAAAAGGTCTTAGCCCCCTGACCCCTGAGCTATATTCCCAGCCCATCAGGTAGGTGGTTGCAGTTTTACATTTTTTTTTATAGACTCTTAAATAAAGTTTAATTTTAATTTGACATGCAAAAAGTGAAATCTAAAATAGGTTTTAAATAAACCTTCAAAAGAAATGTCTATATTTATTACTGGGTTACCAATTTATTGTCAAATAACAATATTTGTGTTTTGTGCTTGAGACCTACTCTGACGTTAATTTTTGCATTTCTAGCTCCTGGAATTTCACCTGCTGGGAAAACAACAGATTATGCCTTTGAGGTAGTTTAATTAATCCATTCTTTCTTTTGTGAATGACTTGGGAAAAATGCAATTGAACCTATTTTTCTAATTTTGCATGGCTTTATTTGTCATCTATTATGAATTAGTGACCCTATTCAGCAAAGTATCTTGTTATAACAATGGGTAACAAGTCTTCTGTTAATATAAGTAATGTGTTGAATATCATCTTCGATACAGCATAAACCAGGCCTAATTCCCAATGTTAGAACAATGAAAAGTAGACTTCTTTTAATATAAATAATACATTGAGGGCCCGGAGAGATAGCACAGCGGCGTTTGCCTTGTAAGCAGCCAATCCAGGATCAAAGGTGGTTGGTTTGAATCCCGGTGTCCCATATGGTCCCCCAAGCCAAGAGAGAATTTCTGAGCAGACAGCCAGGAGTAACCCCTGAGCACCGCCGGGTGTGGCCCAAAAACCAAAAATAAATAAATAAATAAATAATACATTGAAAAAATAAATAATACCTTAAATGCTCAATAATTCCTATTTATAAACTTTTCTACATATATGTTGTATGTCGATAATTCCTTACATTTGGAACTCATTCCAAAAGAGGTTCGAGTGATGTTTCAACACAGAAATAAAGGTGCACTTATTTCTGATGAATTTTTATCACACTGTAATTGCTTAGTTTTTCTTTAATGTCCCACTTCCTCCTACCTCTTTTGTATATTAAAATGTTGTATATTAAAATGTGATCCATGCTATCTCTCTGACCCTTAATAAACAACTTTTTTAACATGTTGCTCAAGCAAAACTTTTCTTCAGGACCTAAGTGACACAGCATCCATAAGTATTAAAGCTCTTGGCCAAAGAGATAGCATGGAGTTAGGGTGTTCAGTGATTCGAATCCCAGCATCCCATATGATCCCCCGATTCTGCCAGGAGTGATTTCTGAGCATAGAGCCAAGAGTAACTCCTGAGTGCTGCCGGGTGTGACCCAAAAAACAAAAAGAAAGAAAAGCTCGGGGCCGGGCGGTGGCGCAAGAGGTAAGGTGCCTGCCTTGCCTGCGCTAGCCTTGGACGGACCACAATTCGATCCCCCGGCGTCCCATATGGTCCCCCAAGCCAGGAGCAACTTCTGAGCGCATAGCCAGGAGTAACCCCTGAGCGTTACCGGGTGTGGCCCAAAAACAAAACAAAAAAACAAAACAAACAAGAAAGAAAAGCTCTTTTCTTAGCTATAAATTTTAAGAAGCTGAGAGAACAATGGAGAGTGACATATTTGGGAAAAGATAAGTAACTGAAGCCAAGATTTGTTCAAAGAAATACAAAGGACCAGAGAAGTAGCACAGTGGATAGGTAGGGCAATTTGCTAGCAACCCAGGTTCAATCCCCGGCATCCCATATGGTCCCCCAGACCTGCCAGGAGCAATTTCTGAACTCAGAGCCAGGAGTTACCCCTGACTGCCACCAGATGTGGCCCCCAAGCCAATATATATATATGTATATATATATATATATATATATATATATATGTATATATATATATATAATGAAGGGACTGTTGTGTGGTTCAGCAGTCGATCACATGACTCATAATGTGTGAGGCCCTATGTTTGTGCTAAAATACCACAGAAGATAGATATTTTTTTAAATCTATGTAAGTCTGATACCATCTGAGCATAGCCTCCTATGGTTTTATACGTTTTATTTTCTAGGTAATGAAGAACCATTTCCATTTTTAGAAACACAATGATCAACCCTCTAATACACTCTTCCCTTCATCTAAATCAGGGTTTTGTTTTGTTTTGTTTTAGATGGCTGTTTCAAATATTAGATATGGAGCTGGAGTTACAAAGGAAGTGGGCATGGCAAGTATTTGGAATTTCTACAGTCACCTACTATAAGCATTAGTTTTAAAAACAAGTATAAAATGACAGCAATGAATCATATGTGGTTCTTTGGGTCTTTGTTTTGTCAACTGTCAAGTTTTAAATTGAAGCACATAGTATTTGGCAGTTCAAATGCAGTTAAATATTTTTAATGATTTAAAAAAATTTAATCACTATGAATTATAGAGTCAATCATTAAATTTCAGGCATACAGTATTCAAACACCAATCCCTTCACCAGTGTCCCATTACCCACCAGTCCCCAGGCTGCCTCTAGATCAGGACTTTTCCCCTCCACCTTTCTTCTAGTGTTCCCTTCCCTAATTTAATCCACCTCCATCCCATGGCAAGCTTCCTACAAAACAGTTCTCCTGCTCTTCATTCCTTTCGGGGTTTGTTATTTTTTTTTATGAAGTTTCCCCTCATCCCATATATATGACAAAGATCATTCTGTATTTGTCCCTCTCTCTGTCCAAGTACAGCCAAACCTAACCAATTATTTCTGTTACTGTAGGACCTGCAAAACATGGGTGCCAAAAATGTTTGTTTGATGACAGACAAGAACCTCTCCCAGCTTCCTCCTGTACAAACTGTCATGGATTCGCTGGTGAAGAATGGCATCAACTTTAAGGTTTACGACAAAGTGAGAGTGGAGCCAACTGACAGCAGGTACTCTTTGACTATTGCTGTTGTTTTCTGAGAAGCCAAGGCATATCACTGTGGCACTGTGGTCTAAATGTGCCTCTAAAATGTGCAAGTTTAATGTTTGTTTGTTTTTCATATTAACTATGACCTAATGTCTTTTATTTTCCCTTCTTCAAGCTTCATGGAAGCTATTGAGTTTGCCAAAAAGGGAGCATTTGATGCCTATGTGGCTGTGGGTGGTGGTTCCACCATGGACACCTGTAAAGCTGCTAATCTCTATGCATCCAGCCCTCACTCGGATTTCCTAGATTATGTCAATGTCCCGATTGGGAAGGGACTGCCTGTCAAGGTGCCTCTTAAGCCTCTGATTGCAGGTAATGACTTGATTTTCTTTGACAGTTCACAAAAGTCTCAGGAAAGATACAAGCCTCTAACTTCAGGATATATTTACAAAGCTGTGTGATAGTTTCACTTTGGTGTAGGACCTTGTTTGAAAAACAAGATAGCAATTAATCTGCGTTTAAAAGCCTGAGCTTTACTTTTAGGCAGCAACAATGGAGATCCCTGGTCCAAAAGTTTGCAGATTTAAGCTATGAATAAAGTCACTATCTGGATGAGGGAAAGGTCATCGTTTGCATATTATTGCCTATGTCTGTAAGAGGAGATGCGTCTTTATCCTCCTCCCCGTTTTGTTCCATTTACTAGCCATTGTGCAGTTTACGGGGAACATTTGCTCTTATTTATCTGGGCTTGATTGAATCCTTTCTTCTGCATAAGGCTCTTCAGCTGACCTAGGGTTTTGTCTCTGCTCTGGAACATGTGGTCAGTCTGGCCCCATGGCTATGGGTGACATCTGCTCTGTGGCTTTTGGGGCACAGACATACAAATCAAAATTACAATAGCTGGTTCCACATGGACCTTGGGATCTTCACCGTCTTCCTTCCCTTTCATTTTACAGCTGTTAGTATATTCCATTGTAATTTTCTTAACCCAAATCCACTAACTGGTAAATGGAAAATATCAGTTCAAAGTCTTGTCCTCTCTTATTGCTAACAACTGTCATGGGATGAGGAGTGAGATAAAGGCCGATGAACTGCTTTGACATGAATTTGCAATCAGCGGGGAGCAGCCTAATTGACTTCTGGCAAATGGAACCCTCTGAGGAAACAGTGTCCACATCACACAGAAGGGTGATTAGTAAAAATTAGAAATTTGACAGAACGACACAAGTTTGGAGTTCAGCAAGGCAGAAGTTGAATTCCCGACCAATAAGGGGGAAATAAAGATGTCTTTTAGAGATGGCAAATTTACCCTTGAATAATCTAGCTTCAGGTACTTAACTCAGTGCTAGCAAAACCAGAGTTCCTAGAACTGTTAATACAGAAATAAACATCACATATATGTATCAATCTTTTATGTATAGACAAGTACATCATAGACTCATGTTGGGCTACATGAATGTTAGTGCAGATAAGAAAGTGCATGCCTGTTAACATAGATGCATATCTCATACACATCAAGTTCTAATTAGATATATATACATGGTAATGCACACAAACACCAGGCATGTTAAACAAACCAGCTTTTTAATGCAGACGCAATATACATGTGACTATCCAACATATTAACATGCATGTTAATATCTATATAAACATTAGGAGCAGCAAATTTTCCTAAGTTTGCTCCCTAGGTCTAAATGCAAATTTTTCTCCATTGGCCATTATTTATATGCTTTATTCGAAATTAATTCTTTTTTTTCAAGTCCCAACTACCTCAGGAACTGGAAGTGAAACTACTGGAGTTGCCATTTTTGACTATGAACATTTAAAAGTAAAAACTGGTAAGGACTATGTGCTTAAAATTTTAAATTATTTTTTTCTCTTATCTTTCAACTCTGCTACATTTTCTTTAATCCTATATTTAAAAACCAAGACATTTTAGAATTAAGAAAAGGATATATATATATAATGTACATATATAAAGATACATTTTATTTTTACTAAATATAAGCAGTCTAATCAAATTTTTCTGAGAATTACCTACAAAAGCATATTGAAATGTTCTGAGTCTTCAGTGGCCATTTTTCTACCCATTTGGAACTGTATTTATCTATAATAAGTTTTTGTTCCCTTTCTCAGATCCTTTTTTATCTTAAATAAATTTTACTGAGATATAATTTTGTACACTAAGAATTTCATTTTGGGTCTAAGGATGGGACTCAGTGATAAAATATATCCTATGCCTGTGTAAAGCCCTGGTTTTGATCCTCAGCATGGAAGGGAAGGCAAGGCAAAGGGAAAGAGGAAAGATTAATTTAGGAGAGGGAATTATAGCTCAGTTGTAGACTACTTACTTCACATGCATTAGGATGTGTGTTTTATCCCCAGCATTGCACACACATACAGACACACCTGTCATTTGATGAATTTTGACGATTATATAACTATGTAATAACATCCACTCTAGTCAAGATGCAAATCATACCTCTTGTTCCAGAAAGTTTCTCCATATTCTTACCTAATCAGTACCACAGCTTCCCAAATAAATACTATTCTACTTCCTTTTTTTTCTCCATTCTGTCTTCTTCTTTGACCCTTCGCTTCTGTGCCAGCAGAGCCTCTCTCCTTAAATTTGATTCATGTTTCTTCTAATTTGTAAAATAAATTAGACATTCAGCTCACAGAACATTTATAAAGATTGGGGGAAAGTCTCTCCAACAAACATTGAGGACCTGGGAATACTCTGAGCAATATCCCCCCTACTTGGTGCTTGAATTTAGTGATATTAGTGGCCACCAGAACTATTCCAGCAGTGTTGGGGGTAAAGGCTATGGCTGCTGAGATCATACTCAGGACCTCATAATTGCCAGGGGTGAACTCTAACCTTTTGAAATCTTTCCTTGCCCTAACCTTTGGGGGGAGTGGATAATTTATTATGCTAAATTTATTTTTATTTCTTTAAGTGGTGTCCATATGTATCTATAGTTTCTGTTGAAAATCCTTGACTCAGGCATTGCTTCCCGAGCCATCAAACCCACGTTGGGACTGATTGATCCTTTGCATACGCAGCACATGCCTGACAGGGTGGTCGCCTATAGTGGCTTCGATGTGCTTTGGTAAGTACCTATGCCATATGAGAGGTGTCTTTAGTACCTGGATCTGTAGACAGTATTTTATTACTGGAAGCACACGTGAACTACTCATTGATATTACCTCGGCAACAACTCTGGTTCTGGCAGTTGGAATCTCATTGATGAGAGCCTAGTGAGGTACACCCCTGTGGTTTAGAATGCACTGGCATAGTCACCACTGCAGCCACAAGGACAGGCAAAAGGCAGGGCTGTAGTTGGCATGCCCTGACTCCAATTCACACATCTGTTCCTGTGACTGCCACCACATGGAGAAGAGCAGAGTAGGGAAGGGAATGAGTTGCTCTTAAGTGGCATTTAACCAAGACACCAACCCAAAGCAGCTCTGACCCAGAGGGGTGGGGTGAGGTGTATATTTTTTGGTAGTACCTTTCCCCAGTTAGTAATGCTATCTTGGCTTGGCTATGATCTCTGAAGGCTCCCTAATCTCATTTCACCACAAATCAGCTCCTGAGCCTTGCTGAAATCCTTTCAGTTCCACAGTCAGCATTATCTCAACTACCCAGCTGTACATGTACTTTTTAAATGTGTTCTATTATCTCTACAATCAGGATTAAAAATCAAATCTAAAATTTATGATGTGGCCATGTTTCATAGAGTAGCCCTTACATTGTGCAGCCTCTTAAGTTTGATTTAAAAAAATCTGATCAGGGGCCAGAGTGGTGGCACAGCGGTAGGGCCTTTGCCTTGCACATGGCTGACCTAGGACAGACGATGGTTCTATCCCCCCGGTGTCCCATATGGTCCCCCAAGCCTGAACAGTTTCTGAGTGCATAGCCAGGAGTAAACCCTGAGTGTCACTGGATGTGGCCCAAAACCCAAAAAATTTTTTAATTTAAAAAAAACTAATCAGTCTCTCTCTTTTTCTTTTTCTCTCTCCCTCTCTCTTTCTCTTTGTCTCACTCTCACTCTCATTCTCTTTCTCTCACAGCTCTAGTCAGCTATGCTCAGAAATTACTCCTGAGCTCAAGGATTGCTCCTGGTTGGGCTTAGGAGACCATATTAGATGTCAGGGATCAAATCCAATCAGTCTACATTCAAAACAAGCATTCTACCATCTTAACTGTCTCTCCAGCTCCTGATAATTTTCTGAATCCATACATCACACCTTTCAACTTCTCACAAACTCCTACCTCAGTGAATGGCAGGACTCACTAGGAACTACCCCCTTCTGTCATGCCCACACCCAACCAACACACCCTATCTCTTGTCCTGCTTAATCTCTTCTCTCAAGCCACATTGCTGCTGCCTAGTTCAATAACTATTACCTAACTCTTACCTGAACTATGACAGTAATCTCTTCTGGGATTTCCTTCTTCCATTCAATACTTTCTGTTCTCCAAACTGACCCAAACAAGTTATCATTATCAGGAAACAGTATGATCTCACAACTACATGAGTACACATTGCATCTACCTACCTTAGTCTTTTAGTGCGCCCCCTCCCCATACCTACTGTCCCAAAGAAAGGAAAATGCCCTTCCAAGTAGTGTCCAGGGGAAAGAAGGCCTGGCCTCTAAGGTTCTTTCAGAAGATGGGCACATCATATAGTCAATGTGTAGTCAACTTGGAGGCAGTTCCCCTGCTAGGACTCCAGAGTCCTAGCAATTATGACTCTGGTCATAATTAACCATCCTCAAGGTTGCCAATCAGGAGAAAAGTTACCATCTAAAAGACTCGAAGGAAAAAACAAAAAAGACTCGAGTCCCTGTCCCATTCTGCAATTATATTTCTTATTGTAATTCAGTATTCTGATTTGCAGATTTTACACATGATTTATGTGAGCTGGGTGAGTCTGTTCCTTTGAGACAGATCTGCTCTGGGGCTCAGAATTGAGAAACATTGCAGGGCAGAGGTTCAGTTCTTCACCTTGTTGAATTCCTTCCTGCCCTAACCTCCCCCTCATCCTTGCAGTATTCATAAATGCCTCCTCTTAAACCAAAAGGTCATATTGTCTATCTGACAATTTTACTAAATAAAAATAAAAATGCTTTGTTCATACAATAGTATCTGCTTTTCATATGTCAGTAAGCATAAATTCTTCATTCTAAGACTAAAAATGATAATTCATGAAAAAATTAGTTCACATTATTGTATGCTCCTGGTCAGGATGAATATGTTTATTCTCATCTTCTGGAATTGATTAAAAGAATTAACACAGATTAATAGGAGAAGGAAATGCTAAAATTGGTTCTTGAAATAATCAAGGACACCTAAGAGAAAAGGTAATTGGATTTTTTTTTAGGTCATGAATGAGTAATGATGGTGAATGATAAACTTTTCAATGTGCAAAGCACTTGTCTAAGGAATTTACAAGTGTTAATTTAATTTTCAAGGCAGTACCATGAAGACATACTATTGTTTATCCCCCTCTTAGAGTCAGAAGAATGGAAGTCACACTCATAGAAACATACACTTATGTACACACATACATGTGTGCACTACTCTTAGTATGTTGCTAGTGTGATTTTAACCCTCCTTGGCTAATTAATTTCATTAATGTAGGTGCAAAATGGTCAACATATTGTAGGAAGGTCACATAGAATCAGTACTTTTTCTTTCTGATTCAAGTGTTTTGTTATGGGGGCCACACAATGCTCAGGGCCTACTCTCATCTTGGCTTTCAATTCTTTCCTGGTTGTCCTTGAGGAACCATGTGATTCTGGGTATCAAACCTGAGACCCCAGCATGTAACCTACATGACCAACCCTTAGCTATTTCCTGACCCCATAGTCAGATGTCTAAAAATGCAATACCTTTAATATGTATTCTTGGGACTGGAGTGATAGCACAGCAGGTTGGTCATTTGCCTGGCATACGGGTGACCTGTGTTTGATCCCCAGAATCCCATATGGTCCCCTGAGCCTGCCAGGAGTGGTTTCTGAGCACAGAGCCAGGAGTAACTCCTGAGCACTGTCGGATTGCCCCCCCCCCCGAAAAGAAAAACAAAACGGTATTTATTCTTACTGGAAAAGTCTTATGTATTCATGTAGACCAGGAAATAATACCACACCACAAACTGAGCCAGAGTATAGGGATGAAGGCACTTGCTTTGCATGTGGCAGACCCCACTTTGATCCTTGGCACCACATATGGTTTCCTGAGCACCACCAGGAGTGATACCTGAGTGCCCCCAAACCAAATTTAAAATAGCAATACAATAATATTGTTAGTGTAATCTTGTGTTCATTTCTGTAATGTGTAATGATTAGCATGAGCAAGAGGTTAATTCACAGAAAGAGTTAAGTTTATCATAGCTATATTTACAATAGCCAGGCTCTGGAAACAACCAAGATGCCCTTCAACAGATGAATGGCTAAAGAAACTGGTACATATACACAATGGAATATTATGTAGCCATCAGGAAAGATGAAGTCATGAAAATTTCCTATACATGGATATATATGGAATCTATTATGCTGAGTGAAATAAGTCAGAGGGAGAGAGATAGGCACAGGATAGTTTCACTCATCTATGGGTTTTAAGAAAAATGAAAGACATTTTGGCAATAATTCTTAAAGACAACAGAGATGAGGTCTGGAAGGTGCAGCTCATGACATGAAGCTCACCACAAAAAGTGATGAGTGCAGTTAGAGAAATAACTACACTGAGAACTATCCTAACAATGTGAATGAATGAGGGATGTAGATAGCCTGTCTCGAGTACAGGTGTGTGTGGGGTGGGGAGAAGGGAGATCTGGGAAATTGGTGGTGGGAATCTTGCACTGGTGAAGGGGGGTATTCTTTACATGACTGTAATCATACAACTACAAGCATATTTGTAATCATGGTGTTTAAATAAAGATAATTTAACAATAAAAAAGTTTATCATAGCTACATAGCATATCCACTATGGAACGAGTACCAGTGTTTCTAAGAGTTTGTAATAAGAATTGAAGAAAAGAAAGGACATTCTTTTAATTGGTGTATTTTGGTCTTCTCTTATTAGCCATGCCCTGGAATCCTATACAGCTCTTCCTTACCATATGCGAAGCCCCTGTCCTTCAAATCCCATCACTCGCCCAGCCTACCAAGGTAGCAACCCCATCAGTGATATTTGGGCAGTCCATGCCCTGAGGATTGTTGCAAAATATCTGAAAAGGTATGTCATCCAGAGGGGAGAAAAAACAAACAGGAACACCATGTTCTACCCTCACATAAAATGTAGTTCAGGCTTCTAAATTATTCTAAGCAAGTCTGTTTACCTAAAGAGGAATCAGTAGATGGAGATGCATTAGAGCCCAACAATCACTAGGATAAGAGAGACTGAAGAAGTCATGTGAAGGTAGATGAAAGTTCCCTTGAGCCTGAAAACATCAAGACTGCATAGGAACCTGAGTGATAGTATGGAAGGAAAAGGTCTTGCCTTGCACTGCCAATCAAGGTTCAGTCCCTTGTACTCCCTAAAGTCCCCTGAGCCTGCCAGGAGTGATCTCTGAGGCAAAGTCAGAAGTAAGTCCTAAGCATTGCAAGCTATAGCCCCTATAAAAAGACTGCAAGAAGGGCCAGAGTGATGGTACAGCAGTAGGACATTTGTCTTGCATGCAGCTGACTCAGGATGGACCGCAGTTCGATCCCCTGGCATCCCATATGTCCCCCAAGCCAGAAGTGATTTCTGAGCACACAGCCAAGAGTAACCTCTGAAAGTGTAGCCAAAAAAATAAAAAGAAAAACCTGCAAGGGGAAAAGATAGGAATCCCTAATTTATGATGAGTGCAGATAGAAGGTTTTGTCATCAAAATCAAGGTTTTGATGGGTAGTATCCTTGGATATTTAACCACCAAGGGCAGAAAGGAGAGTCACAGAGCTAGAGATTGGTTATGTTCACCACACCCAAGACATATAGCATCATCCCAGTGGACAAGATCATGTGAACTAGATTTTATATAAGTTTTCTATTCCAGGAGATATAAAAGGCTTCCTAAAAAGTTTTGGTAAATTCTGAGTGATATAGCCAGACCAGTCCTATAAAAGAGCAGAAATGCTGAGATGAGCTAATCATTGAAACACCAAGGCATTTGAAAATGTAGCTCACTTTTTCATTTACACATGAAGGTGGGAAAAGGCACTAGGAGTGGTGAGACGTGTGAAGCCTAGATGTGAGTACTGTACCCTTTTGGCCTTCTTGAACCTGATGCTGCATGGAGAAGTGCATTTGGGGTGCAGTTTGCAATAAGCAGGTCACAGAACTGTGCGAACTCATGGAGGTCTCATAGAAGCTGGCAAGCTTTGACTGTGTAGAAACAAATGCAGATCATGTCATCCAATGTGCACAACAGAGATGGAAGGATTGCCAAAGAAACAGTAGGTGAAGAGCTAAATGGACAGAGGAAAGACTGGCATACTTTCATTTGCTATGTCACATTATTTGGGGGAAAGGGAAAAAAAACAGTAACTTTTAGAAAGGATAGCCAAATGCCCAACAATTCTAAAGAAAGGGAGAAAAATCAGCTGTGCACTAAACACACACACACAATCCTACTTCATAACAGAAACTATTACTCCAAGCAAATTTTCAGAAAAGCAAGTGAGAAGTGGTTTGCCGGGCAGTGAGACAGGCACCATCCTTGGTCTAGAATTTCCAAACAAGTACAGGCAGTCTGGGCTTCATCTAAAAGGGACCTTTGAGAATTTGCTTTTCCTAAGTGGCACTGGGGACCGCTAGAACAAGCGAAAGTCTTGCTCTACAGTGGCATTCCACTTCTACAGCAATACATAGTCGACTACCATGTGCCATTTCCACCAGTTCTGAAAGATGCCTCCTGTAAGTTTGGCTTTGGGGCAGTGTCAAAGAGAAAGAGGCTGCATGGGTTGCCTTGTGCCTGCAGGTAGCCACAAGGGGTGATTTCAACAAAGCCCTCTAGGTTCTGGGTGTTAGTAGTCTATGTTTATTCTAGGTCCATTCACATTTACAGTCAAGGTCAAATGAAGAGGAATGAGTCTTGAATGCTTTTCTAAATCAGCTCTCACAATCCTAGGGGTCAGATCCCAACCTGTCAACATATTTACTATGCCATGGCTGAAATTATTGATAAGAAAATGTTTTCTTTCAGTTTCCTTTTAAATACCAGATGTCATTTGAATAAATTTTTCAATTTTTCTTCCTACTAAGCTGAATTTCTTTTGGCTTTTAAAACAAATCTTTCCCTAAAGGCAGCTTTATTTTATTCAATAGGAAATGCCAATGTCATTCTGTTATTGTTAAGTATTTATGTCATCCACAGGGCTGTCAGAAATCCTGATGATCTTGAAGCAAGATCGAATATGCACTTGGCTAGTGCTTTTGCTGGCATTGGCTTTGGGAATGCTGGTGTTCATCTATGGTGAGAAAGTTGAAATTTATTTCTTTACCTGAGTTCTCATTTTAAATGTTTTTTGTATCTTCATTATTTAGGATAGGTGGTAAAGTAAAATAGCTATAAAAAAGAAATATAACTTAAAATCCTAAAATACTTTCATTCTAATTTTATTTCACTTGATTTCATAACTGTTTTATTGGGCTCTAAGTCAGATATAAGTCACCCATATAAAATGTACAGTCAGGACTGAAGTAATAGTATATTTACTATTAAGGTAAGACATTTACCATGCATGCAGCTAATCCAGGTTCAATCCCCAGCACCATGTATGTTTCCTTGACTCTTATACCAGAGGTGATTCCTGGGCACAGATGCAGAAATAAACCCTGAGCATTACCAGCTTTGACCCAAAATAAATAAATAAATAAATAAATAAATAAATAAATACATAAGTAAGTAAGTAAAATGAATAGTTCAGTGCTTTTCAATATCTTCACAGAGTGGCATGCAATCTTTTTTTTTTTTTTTTTTTTTTTTTTTTGGTTTTTGGGTCACACCTGGCAGCACTCAGGGGTTACTCCTGGCTCTACACTCAGAAATCACTCCTGATAGGCTGAGGGGACTATATGGGATGCCGGGATTCTAACCACTGTCCTTCAGCATGCAAAGCAAACGCCCTACCTCCATGCTATCTCTCCAGCCCCAGCAATCTTATCACAATATGTTTCATAACTTTTTATGACCGCCCCAAAAATAAATTCAGTGCCCCCTTTGTTCCTTAATTCCTATTTAAGCAACACTGATCTACTTTATATCTCTCTTTTTATTCTTGGACACTTCATATAAATGGAATGATGTCATATCTAGTCTTTTATGTCTGAATTCTTTTTTTTTTTGTTTTTTGTTTTTTTTTTATTTTTGGGCCACACCCAGTAATGCTCAGGGGTTACTCCTCGCTATGTGCTCAGAAGTTGCTCCTGGCTTGGGGGACCATATGGGACACCGGGGAATCGAACCGTGGTCCATCCAAGGCTAGCGCAGGCAAGGCAGGCACCTTACCTTTAGCGCCACCGCCCGGCCCCTGAATTCTTTAATTTAACATATTTCCATGATTTATTTACTAATAAATCAGTACTTCATTCCTTCTTATTGCCAAATAACATTCCATTTATTTATATACCACTTGTTTTTGTTTTGGGGCTATACCAGCAATGCTCAGGGGCCAACTCATTGCTTGGACCTTGCTTTAAGCAATGCTAGGGAGACCATGTGATGCCAAGGTTTGAATCTGGACCTCCCACATGAGCCACCTTAAGCACCATTGGGTATACCCTAAAAATCCCTAAAATAATAATAACAAAAACAACTAATTTATGGACCATCTAGTAATAAATCAATGGTGCATATAAAAAGACTAGCATAGGAACATTCCAGTGGTTATGTTGAGAAAATAGAATTGTAGATAATTTTTATACTTAAATAAAATCATAGGCAGCTGTTAACTCAAACTAAACTACTGTCTATTAGAGAGCTAACTCTAATATCCAAACCATTTCATTTCATGAAAACACATTAAGCAGTTATTTTTTGAATCTGAAACACATGGAAAAAAAAATCTCCAGCAAGTGCACAGAAACTCAGAGAATTGATAGCTTCCAATCTTCCAAAGACTATATTGATAATTGTATAGTTCATCAAAATACTTTCTATGAAGTATTGATTTTTCAATAAGTCCAAATTCATTCAATAATACTAAAATGAATATTATATTATAAAGTATTTCATTTTAATATGCCAATTATACATATCTGAACTTCTCATAATAAATATCTCCTTAGTCATCTAATATACTTTAATTTTCTACTATTCACTAATACTTTAAAAAATATAAACATTTTTCATTAAAGCAAATTCAAAAAGCTATAAATAAAACATTTGTTGCCATTTCTACCCTTTCAGGTTAAAATAATGATTTATGATTCAAGTCCTTGGTAATCTTTTATTCAGGTTGGAATAATAATTCATGATTAGGTTGTAACATTTGACAGAATGTACAACTAATAGTGAGACAGAACACTAGCCGGTTACACTTGCATGTCTAATACAACACAATTTGACAGGTAAAACTCCTACCAATATCTTCAGTTTCTACAGAAGCACATCACCATATCACTTCAAAGAGAAACACAAAATGTATTTTCTGAATTTTATTAGATAAAATTCAAAGTGAGTTTTCAATTTTTTTTCTTCTTTATTTGAACATCTTGATTACATAATTGATTGTGATTAGGTTTCAGTCATGTAAAGAACACCCCCTTCACCAGTGCAACATTCCCACCACCAGTGTCCCAAATCTCCCTCCATCCCACCCCACCCACACCTGTACTCCAGGCAGGCTTTCCAGTTCCCTCATTCATTCACTTGATTATGGTAGTTCTCTGTGTAGTTATTTCTATAGCTGTACTCACCACTCTTTGTGGTGAGCTTCATGGAGTGAGCTGGTGTTCCAGCCCTCCTCTCATTGTCTCTGAGGATTGTTACAAAAATGACTTTTATTTTTCTTAAAACCCATAGATGAGTGAGACTATTCTGTGTGTCTCTCTCTCCCTCTGACTTATTTCACTCAGCATGATAGATTCCATGTACATCCATGTATAGGAAAATTTCATGACTTCATCTCTCCTGACAGTTGCATAATATTCCATTGTGTATATGTACCACAGTTTCTTTAGCCATTCCTCTGTTGAAGGGCATCTTGGTTGTTTCCAGAGCCTGGCTATTGTGAATAGTGCTGCAATAAATATAGGTATGAGGAAGGGGTTTTTGTATTGTATTCTTGTGTTCTTAGGGTATATCCCTAGGAGTGGAATAGCTGGGTCGAATGGGAGCTCAATTTCCAGATTGTGAAGGAATCTCCATATCGCTTTCCATAGAGGTTGTACTAGGCAGCATTCCCACCAGCAGTGGATAAGAGTTCCTTTCTCTCCACATCCCCGCCAGCACTGATTGTTCTCATTCTTTGTGATGTGGAGTTTTCAATTTTTTAATACCATAGTTAATCAATGTATTTGGGGGGAGCCACTTCTGCATAAACTTTTGGGGTGCCGTGCCCAGTGGTTCTCAGGGATTATTCCTGACTCTGCATTTAGGAATCACTCCTAGCAGACTTGGGGATCATATGGGACGCCAAGGATTGAATTCATAAAGTGCACAATATCTCCTTAATCAAAGAAAGCAAAATATATTATATGACTTTGTCAGACAAAAATATAATCAAGAGACTCTGAATAGCTTTCCCACTAGAGTATCTTGGCATTAACTTAAATTTCTGATATCTGTCAACATAAAAACTTTCTTTCTTTTGTAGCCATGGAATGTCTTATCCAATTTCAGGCTTAGTGAAGACATATAAAGCAAAGGATTATAATGTGGATCACCCACTTGTGGTAAAATTACAATAAAATTTTAAATTAAATCTTAAATTTCTTGTTACTTTTATAAATATATTTGTCAGTTCTAATTTTTAAAATGTCAATCATGATGTTCTTTATTTATGGATGTATATATATGTATATATATATCACTTATAACAAGAATACAAAAATCCTATCTGATCCAATACACTTTACTCTTTCCTGTTGTTTCTGCATATTTGGGGGCATAAATAATCAATAGAGATAGGAATGTTTCCATTATACCAGAAGGGCAGAGAGAATAATTTTAAGTAGTGTCAGTTTATGGTTAGTGGTTGCCTGGATTAAAGATGGAGGTATGACTAAAGTGAATAGTACGAGGATAGTACGAGGATAGTACGAGGAAGTTATTTATGGGGACAGATAGTTCTGAGACTTAGATGTAGTGGTAGTTAGCCCAATATATAATTTACATTCTTTCTCTCTCATACATATACAGACATATGCATATTCACACATGCATACTCCTGCACACATTTATGCAAGGACACAAGGAATGCATATAAAACCCTATTGAATGATAAGCAAGTGTATTGTACCAATGCAAATTTCCTTATTTTGATAGTAGATAGTCATGTAAGATGCTAGCACTGAGAAAGGATAGTAGAATCTTAATATTTTTATAACTTCACGTGAATCTAAAATCCTTACAAAATGAAAGCGTTTTTACTTTAATCAAAAAATTTTATTGAGGCATCATAATTTACAATAATATTTATATTTATATTCTAGACATTTTTCTGCAGCACACCACCACCAGAATGTCTAGATTCTTCCACTGTTGTCTCTTGCACCCCCATGTACACTCCCCTCTGTGATTCCCCACCTTCCCAATTGGTTTTCTCAGTTCTGCTGGCATTATCTGTTTGTTTGTACTGGGCATTGCCTAAACCCTAGTCTTATTTCTCTATACTCTACAGATGAGAGCAGTCACCTGGAATTTGTCTTTCCCTCGATGCACTTCACTTAGCATGATAGGTTAAAAAAAATCTACAAGGTTTAAAAGTATAAAAAAAGTATCATTGTGACCCAAAAACCA
This sequence comes from Suncus etruscus, assembly GCF_024139225.1. Taxonomy (NCBI): domain Eukaryota; kingdom Metazoa; phylum Chordata; class Mammalia; order Eulipotyphla; family Soricidae; genus Suncus; species Suncus etruscus. Next base: position 29,527,851 of record NC_064857.1, on the reverse strand, counting down.
AAACAAAACAAACAAAAAAAAATGTATCAAAAGTATTACCCCAAGTCAATGACATTTGAACAGAGAGAGCCATTGTGCCATGGTTCAGGCAGTCAGACCTAACAATTACAGACTTGAGTTCTAGTCCTCTGCTTACTATCTGTGTGTCCTTGAAATGTTTTGTCATTCTTGATTGCAATGAATGTGCAGAGTAAACTAATTCAGTACCTAGAATATGCAGGTTGAAGACCAGTTTTGTTTCATCAGTGACCATGTTACCTATCTCTCTAGCCTCATGGCCTTTCTGTTGTGCTCACATCTCCAGCTGTGTTCACTTTCACTGCCCAGATGTCTCCTGAGCGACACCTGAAGACAGCAGAAATATTGGGTATGAGCCATTACCCATAAATCTTCAAATGTGGGGAATTTCCTTTTTTTATGTCTGAAGGTAAATCATGTACTCGCTTAGGCAGCACATATACTAAAATTGAAGGTAAATGATATAGAAGAATACTGGGAAATATTGCCTTGCTATAGTTAAATAATAAAATTGTGATGACTTGTGTACTCTAAAATCTGGAATTTTCTAAATCAGTTAACAATGAAATGTGACTATATATATTGCTTATATTAATTGTGGAATAATATTACCATTTTCATCTCCAAATAAAATAAAACTTTTATATAAGTTAATGTTATAGATAAATTTTGCTATGTTTAATATCTTAACAGTAAATACTCAGTTACAGAGAATCTATACAACTAGAAACTTTCTCTTTTTAAATCCTAGGATAAAGTAGCAGTAAGGATCTTGCCTTATATGTGATCTACCTAGGTTTGATCCCTGGCACCCCATAAGGTCCCCCTAGTTCCACTAGGAATATTTGTGCCTAGAGTCAAGAGTAAGTCCAAGCACTGCCAGGTGTGGCCCCAAAACAAACAAAACAGGAATTGGAGAAATAATATGCTCTTACTTTGCATGAGGTTGAACCAAGTTTGAATCCCAGCACTACATATGATCCCTTGAGTAGAACCAGGAGTGATCCCTTAGCACAAAAGTAGGAGTAATCATGGGCCAGAGTGATAGCACAGTAGTAGGGCTTGCACGCTGCCGACCTAGGATGGACCCAGTGTTCAATACCCGACATCCCATATGATCCCCCAGGAGCCACTTCTGAGGGCAGAGCCAGGAATAATCCCTGAGTGCTGCTGGGTATGGCCCAAAAACCAAAACCAAAACAAATAAATTAGGAGTAATCTCTGAGCATAGCCATATGTATCCCAAACCCTCAATTCCCCCTCAAAAAAAAAAAAAAAAAAAAAAAAAGCCCTCAAGGAAAAATGTATTTGCTAGTCTGTGAATAAAAATACCTGTAATAAAATAATCTTAGTAAATGTTGATCATAGAAGAAGTAAAATTTTATTATATGATAGCTTTAATCTTACGTACAATTCTGATATTTTTTCTAACATAATTCTTGTAAGTAAACTTGAATGTTTAACTTTCAAAATATCTTAACCACCCCTCCTTCCAACTAGTATTTAAGGTAGGAAGGAAAGGGCTAAAAAGAAGATTTCATTGTGCTCTTCCAGCACCAGCCGTTAGAAAGATGATTTCCAAGAAGGCAGAAGTGACCACAGACCTCCTCACACATGTGAATTCCCCTCCACAACTGCACTCATACTTGGACATTTGTTCTTTCCCCTCTTCTAGATGTGAGGCTGGAAATGCTAATGAGAGAAACCAGGCATACAAATGGTGCCAGTGGCTTCATTTCCCAGCATGAATTTCTGGAAACGTGATGCCCTCTTTCTCAAGGATCTTGTGTCCCTTATCCTTTTTAGACTGGACTGTTGTTAAGGCAGATGCTGGAACTCAGAGACTATTGTAAATATACTAACAGTGTAAATAGGAATGAACTCAAATGGTAGGTTAGATGTTTGGTGAATGGAAACTTTCTAGAGAACTTAAAGTTAACATTACAGGCAGCTAACAAAATTACTGAGAAAGCAATTCCTTTAATAGATAAATTCCAGGTCACAAAACAAATCCCAGCAACTCTTCATTCTTACAGAGGTAATTTGCTTAATATTATTCTGTTATTAACCATTACATTTTTTCTGTGTAATAGAAATCCTATGTAATCACAGATTTTCCTAGCTTGAGACTAATTTATTTTTTTCCTATCCTCTCATTTTTTCCCTAAAACTCATAATAAGAAAATCCAGAGCTTTTGATGATGTATATCATGTTCAAAAACAGGAGGACATAAAAATCTACAGGCCCAGTATCATGTGTCATCTCACCACCTAGTCCTATCTATTTCAACGTAAGACAGAGTGGTCTTGTCAGAGAAGGCTTACTACCTTCCTACAGTTATATCCCCAACAAATTCTATATCTACTTTTTATTTATGGACTCCTGAGTATGAACTAGAAGTAGACTCTTAGTCTGCCAACATGTTCTTTTTGCTTTGGTCTAACTAAACACTTGATTCTTTTGGAAGGGCATTTGAATTGTTATGTGTCTTTACCTTACTTTTTTTGTTTTTAGTCAGTCAGGTGAAGCCCTGATATTTTATTTATTTTTCTTTAAAAAAAAAAAATACCTTCACCAGTGCAACATTCCCATCACCAATATCCCAAGTGTCCCTGCTCCCCAACCACACCAGACTGTACTCTAGACAGGCTTCCTACTTCCCTCATTCAGTCACATTTTGGTATGATAGTTCTCAGTGTAATTATTTCTGTGACTGCACTAAACGGTCCCTGTGGTGAGCTTCATGTCAGGAGCTGGACCCTCCAGTCCTCCTCTATTTTGTCTCTGAGAATCATTACACAAATGTTTTTTATTTTATCTACTTTTATGTATACATTTTCCTGGATTACTAAAACAACTGACTTGTCACATAAGGGAAAAACTAAATCATTTAATATGTGTTTCATATGAAGGCAATCTAGCACATACTCTCTCTTTTTCCTTCTGTCATTGTAAGTTGAACCCAGGGACTCACACATGCAAGGCAAGTGTCTGTGCATGAGCTAGTCCCATTTGACTAATGTAGAGCCTCCTGTGAATAATACAGAGAAAGTGACTCGGACTTTAGTGTGATATTTACATACATATAATGCTACATTTCATTACAAGAGTGCTTTATTTCCTGGCCATGCCTTCATTAAATGGTGGAGAGAGAGAGTTAGACTGTTGCCTGGGGAGTCCTCCAGAAAGTGGCAGGTATTAGGGGAGAGGAAGGTAAAGCTCTAGCTTAACACTACAAAAAATAATTTTCCAAGGAGGAAAGTAAAAGGGAGAACTTTTTTTTTTGGATTTGGGCCACACCCAGTGATGCTCAGGGGTCACTCCTGGCTATGCGCTCAGAAATCGCCCCTGGCTTGGGGGGACCATATGAGATGCCAGGGAATTGAACCACGGTTCGTCCTAGGTTAGCTCATGCAAGCAAACATCCTACAGCTTACATCACGGCTCCGGCCCAAAAGGGAGAACTTTTATTTAAGAACATTGGAGGGAGGGTAGTAGGTACAAGGACCCTCAAAAAGCTATCCTGCTCACTTTGCTGGATAGTGGGATTTTGAAAGGCTCCATTCCTAGACCTTGACTATTTGAGTTTCTTCTCTAAGTTGAGATCAATTTCTACAGGATGGTCTCTAGGTTTATTCCTGAATGGCTTAAATGCTTTGAGGGGAATGGATCCTGATATGGAGATGACTGGGAAGTTGACCAGACATATTACAGAATGGGGATGTTTCTTCTCTTCTTGGTCACAATCAAATCCCCTCCCCCCTAGCTGACTGGCAGACGTTCTATTCTGTTGAACGTTCCTGCTACAACATAACTTGCATGATAGGTTAGTACAACATTTTGTTTGCTTCCTAACCATATTGAAAACCAGGAATCAGTTCTCTGCACCTGGGAACTTGCATGTCACCTGCTTTAGTACAGGACTTGGCTCATCTGATGTCTGCTATGATTTCATGTCTTATATCCATATTCGTAACACATCTCTGACTCTTGGTAACTTTCGATGATATCAAATTACCTACACATTATAAATACTGTTTTCTGGAAGCCTTCATATTCCTAACTTTGGCCAACTGATTCTATAATATTTACTCTATCTTTCACAAGTCTAAAATAAAAGGGCGGGCCAGAGTGGTAGCACAGCAGTAAGGCATTTGCCTTGCATGTGGCTGACCCAGGACGGATGTGGTTTCAATCCCTAGCATCACATATGGTCCCCAGAGCCAGGAGTGATTTCTGAGCACAAAGCCAGGAGTAACCCCTGAGCTCTGCTGGGGGTGGCCCAAAAAATAATAAATAAAAGGGCTTTTAAAAAGGGGGCTGGAGCAATAGTACAGTGGATGGGGCACTCACCTTGTATGCAACAAACCCATTTCAATCCCCAACACTAAATCTAGTACCCCAAGCTCTGCCAGGAGTAATCTCTGAGCATGGAACAAGGAGCAAATGGTGAGCACATGGGTGGGGGGGGGTGGAGCAATTGTTATGCCTTTCAAGTGAAACCATTTTCATCCCTGGCCAATATGCTCCGTATTTGTCATGCAATTTTTTTCCCATTTTCAGGAGTTAATTTTGGAGTTCTTGTTTTCCTGTATATTATTTTCCTGTATGGTATTCTCAAAAGGTTTGCCTGACTTACTAAATTGTGTGAAAAGAACCAATATTACACCTGTACCTCTAGAGGTCAGTAAATTCCAAGCATTGCAAGACACATAAACTACTTTTCTAGATGCTCTCAACTCACCTCCTTTCTTAGACTTCCTCTGGCTTATTTGGTTCAGTACCTCCTCTCCACCCCTCCCACCACTACCCCCTCCCTGCTCAGGGCATGCAGCCCAATGGAAATTTGAGCACTAAGTCGGTGTTCTTCTAGCTGGCTTCTTCTTAGGGAAGCTCTTCTCCCTTACAGAGGCTCTCAGGATTTCTCAGGCTGGCAGCTTCTGTCTGTGGGCTTGACCACAGGGCCAGAGTCCATGCGGAAGCACAACAGAGCTCTTGTCCTTGGTGTTGGGTAGCTACAGTAGGCTATGGATTGATTCAGCTCTCCTGTGACTGAGTCACCCCAGGGCCAGCTCCTTCCCTGCTCTACAATCTGCACTTTGTGTCTTCTAGGAGCTGACATCCGCACTGCCAAAAGCCCAGATGCTGGGCCTATTTTAGCAGACACACTCCGGACATTCTTATTCGATCTGGATGTGGATGATGGTTTGACTGCCATTGGTTACTCCAAGACTGATATCCCTGCATTGGTGAAGGGAACACTGCCCCAGGTAAGAGATGCCAGGTGTCACACTCTCATTCTAAAAAGCAAAACTGAAGGAAAGGCCATGTGGGGAGAATTAGGGAGATGAACCCCCAGAATCCCTCAAGCAGTTTTAGGGTTTCCTCCACACCACACAGCAGCACCCCTGCTAGGAAAGGATCAAGGCCTCCTCAACTTTTACATCCCTCCACAAAAGTGTGGCTTAAAGCTTTAATGATCTGACTGAATGGCTCCTGTATAAAAATTGAAGGCAGACACAACTTAATTTTTTCTGATTTATCACTAAAGTTTTTCTTTCCTTCATGTCAGCTTTTTCAAGAGTTCCCTATAAAGTGATGTGAAGTTATTCAAAAAGGGTAGCTAAAATTATTTTCCACTATGAATTACAAGTTACTACTATTTTGTGAATATACATGGTTTTTAAATTAAGACAATTGCAGAATCATGTTTATCATATTTTGAAATTGTATATTTCATGAATATTACCATGGCACTTTGTTGTATGTTGTTGTTTTTTATAAGTTGCTGAAGACTAAGTCCCCATCTTTGGTTTGGTGGACATCTTTTTCTTTTAACCATGATTTTCAAGGTTATTTATAACAAAGTTTAATGCATTGAATATTCCCAATTTCAAACTCACTGCTCACTATCAGTAATAGCATTCCTCCATCTTTGATCAAATATTTGTAAGTTTAGAGCAGAAATCACCAAAATTATTTGGATTATCACACCTTTCAGAATAAAACAAATTACTCATTGTCTCCCTGTAAACCTACTTTCTAAGGAAACAATCCAAAAATACCTTTTCCAGTTGTGCCTGAGACTAGACTGCCTCTCCCCCATGAGTCCAGCACCATCTATAGGATGGTATGGCCCACTGTGGAAATAATTGATTCAGTTTCCTTTTCTTGAGTCCTTGTAAGCTCATTCACTACTGGTGGAAATGTCAGTTGGTCTAGAGTTATTGGAAAACAATATGGCCATTTCTCAAAAAACTAGGAATTGAGCTTCCATGTGACCCAGCAATTTTGCTTAATGGCATCTACCTCGAGGGCCCGAAAACTCTATTCAGAAAAGATATTTACATGCCTGCATTCATTGCAGCACTATTCACAACAGCCAAAATCTGGAAACAATCCAAGAGCCAAGAATAAATGGCTAAATAAAGAAACTATGCTACATATACACACTGCTACTATAGTATAAGAAAAAAATGAAATTATGCAATTTGCTGGTATGCTAATGAATCTGAAGAGTATTATACGGAGTATAATATTATACTGAGTAAAGTTAGTCATATGAAAAGACAGATACAGAATGATTCCTTTCATATTCAGGACATAAAAAAAACATAGTAAGGGAAAAACAAATATCCAAAGCAGCAGAAACTGCTAACTGGTCTTTAGCAGAAAGGCTAGGGGTAAGAGAGGGGGTGAGTAGGATGGAGGGTGACACTGGAACACTGGTAGAAGGAAGCAGAAATTCTGGTAAAAGATGTGGTGCTGGAATATTTTATGCAAGAACTCCCATTAACAGTATTGTAAACAACAACAACAACAAAATAAACAGGACTGGAGTCATAGTGCAGCAGTAGGGCATTTGCCTTGCATGTGGCCAATTCAGGATGAATCTGGGTTTGATCTCTGGCATCCCATATGGTCCCCCGAGCCAGGAGCAGTTTCTGAGCACATAGCCAGGAGTAATCCCTGAGCATCACCCAGTGTGGCCCAATAAAACCAAAACAAACAAACAAACAAAGGTATTGTAAACCACTGTACCTAAAATAAAATGCAATTACAAAATTTGAGGGGGCCGAAGCGATAACGCAATGATAGGGCATTTGCCTTGCATGGGGTTAATCCAAGACAGACCTGGGTTCGATTCCTGTCGTCCCATATGGTCCCCCAAGCCAGGAACGATTTCTGAGCGCAGAGCCAGGAATAACCTCTGAGTGTCACCAGGTGAATCACCATATGGGATGAGAGGATCAAACCAAGTTCGTCCTGGGTCAGCAGGGGGCAAAGCAAATGCCTTACCATTGTGCTACCCTGCAATTAAAAAATTTTAAGAGTTTCTTATCCATTGGCTTTGGACTAGATGCCTATCTTGTTCTAATAGGCATGAGACCATGTCCATTTCAACTTCCCATACAATAGAGAACTCAGCTTTCCTTGGTGTGGGCTGTGTTTACCACTCCCCCACAATGTTTACTTATTTCTATCCAAAACAGGAGAGGTGAAGGTCATTTAAATACAGGTGAGGATATGAAATCAAATAGATGGGGCCGGGCGGTGGCGCTAGAGGTAAGGTGCCTGCCTTGCCTGCGCTGGCCTTGGACGGACGTCGGTTCGATCCCCCGGTATCCTATATGGTCCCCCAAGCCAGGAGCAACTTCTGAGCGCATAGCCAGGAGTAATCCCTGAGCGTTACTGGGTGTGGCCCAAAAACCAAAAAAAAAAAAAAAAAAGAGAGAGAAATCAAATAGATATGAAAGTAAGTCTACCCAAAGTTCAGACTGACTATACTACATTTATGAGGGCGGCAACCTATTTGTTGTTCATCAACCTTTATTGTGCCAAGTCTGGACTAGTAAACATATTGAATGAGTATCTGGGTGAACTTAATACCTTGATGGTAGTAACTTCTGAGAACTTTCCTTACACTTATTAGACAAACATGGAATCTGCCAGGTGTACCAGTAGCAAGTAGTTGCAAGGATTCCAGTAGCTATTATAGCATGATTCCCAAAGAGCTTGTCCTATATGCAACGGATTGCCTGAAAGTTCTGCTGGCTCCACCAAGAAAAGTATTTAGGAGTAATGTGTTTTGTCAGTTTCTAAGAACGATATTTCATGATTTTCAAATGAAGCTATATGATATCAGTGATTTAATTGTTGGTGGCAATACATTTTCGAGCCATTGACCCACATTGTTTTATTTCCACTTTTTCCTTTTCAGAAACAGTTCCAGACAGCAACAAATCCAGACTAACATTTGAGACCATGCACTAAGAATACAAATTAATTAGATATTACTTCAAATGCCTCAGCACACTTTTGTCCTGAGAAATCAAAGATAGCAAGAGTTTATTGAGACAAAATAATTAAGAAAGTAATTTACTAGAAACATTGACTTTTGTTTTTGTTTTTGGGCCACACCCGCGGGTGCTCAGGGGTTACTCCTGGCTATCTGCTCAGAAATAGCTCCTGGCAGGCACAGGGGACCATATGGGAGGCTGGGATTCGAATCAACCACCTTAGGTCCTGATTCGGCTGCTTGCAAGGCAAACGCCACTGTGCTATCTCTTCGGCCCCTGGAACATTAACTCTTTTAATGCAACATTTGTCAGTAAAGTAGAAAGCCAAGATTTTTTAAAATATTTTTTTTAAATAGCCCCAATATGTTTGTTCCCTTTTTCTCCCTTTGATGTTGTTCCATGATTAGGGGAAACAGTTCATTTTCATTACATAAGCATTAGTTCTATTTTGAATTCCATTTTGAAAAAAGAGAAGGGATTAGTATTATAGATTTTATAATCATGCTTAGAAATAAGCTATTCATTTTACAAATGAAGAACTACCATGAAGATTTTGTTGGTGGTGGTTGTTATTGTTGCTGCAGTTGTTATTACTATTATTATTTTTTTCATTATTTTAGCAACTGAACATTTTACAGGACTGCTGTGCCATCTTCAGAATTCTATACCTGTAATATACTGACCCTCACTTACTAGTATCCACATGATTTAAGACAAGCATACAGGTTCCTACAAAGAACATTGCCAGAGAAGTCATTTCATGTAGTTAAACAGTTGATAAAGCTTCTTTTATGTTTAGCAGTGCAGGATCAGTTTTCTCTGCAAGGAACAACCAGGCCAGTATTCTTAACCAAACACCACAGCCTGTAGTGGTAGCAGCAAATAGCAGCCCTGTGTATAGAAGCTTCCAACTGCCATAACTAGGCTACCTGGGGAACAGGCAAGAATAAATGAGTCCTCCAAGCTGGATTTCTGAAACCTCTGGAAAGAAACATTTACATTTCAAATAAAAACACTGCCTTACTGAGGAGAGCTGTCTACCAGAATGAGCCCTTCCACTCGCTGGCAGATAGGCCAGCTGAAATGCTGTTATTTTATGAATGCACTAAAAGTAGTAGTTTGAATTATGCCAGTGCCTATGTTAATCAGTGTCCTTCGATCTTACAAGTATATAAATAATAGTGCATTGCTGAGAACTTAGCTTTTGTATGGCAGATTATATGACTGAGGATATGTCGAATATTGTATGTCCTTACCTCCATCTAACCAACAATTAGTGTTTGGAAATCTGAAAGAATTATTCACTCAGATTGGCCCAAAGTGCATCCATGGGTCCTCAACTGCTTTATTAGTGATGAACAGGATCATTTTATTTATTTTATTTTATTTATTTTATTTTATTTATGTATTTATTTTTGGTTTTTGGGTCACACCCAGCAGCGCTCAGGGGTTGCTCCTGGCTCTATGCTCAAAAATTGCTCCTGGCAGGCCCGTGGGACCATATGGAATGCCAGGATTTGAACCACCGTCCTTCTGCATGCAAAGCAAATGCCCTACCTCCATGCTATCTCTCCAGCTCCTTATTTTATTTTTTTGTTTGTTTGTTTGTTTTTGGGCCACACCCATTTGACGCTCAGGGGTTACTCCTGGCTATGAGCTCAGAAATCACCCCTGGCTTGGGGAGACCATATGGGACGCCGGGGGATCGAACCACGGTCCGTCCTACGCTAGCGCTGGTAAGGCAGACACCTTATCTCTAGCGCCACCTTCCCGGCCCCTTTTTTAATATATTTTATTTTATAAATTTTTTTTATTTTTTTGGTTTTGGGGTCATATCCTGCGATGCTCAGGGTTTACTCCTGGCTCTGCACTCAGAAATTGCCCCGGTAGGCTCGGGGGACCATATGGGATGCCGGAAATTGAACAACTGTCAGTCCTGGGTAGGCCGCATGCAAGACAAAATGCCTAACCTCTGTGCTATTTCTCAGCCCCGAACAGGATCATTTTAAAGGTCTAAAAGCTCATCAGGTGTCTAGTTTCCATTATACATAGAAAAATGTGAGCATTTTTGCCTTGTATACTTTGCATACTTTGCATGTGGTCAACCCCAATTCAAATTCCCAGCATATATGGTCCCATCAAGAGTGACCCTTGAGCGTTGGCGCTAGAGGTAAGGTGCCTGCCTTGCCTGCGCTAGCCTAGGACAGACCGCGGTTCGTCCCATATGGTCCCCCAAGCCAGGAGCGACTTCTGAGCACATAGCCAGGAGTAACCCCTGAGCGTCACGGGGTGTGGCCCAAAAACCAAAAAAAAAAAAAAAAGAGTGACCCTTGAGCACAGAGTCAGGAGTAAACCTGAGAGCTGCCTGGTGTGCCCCCCCCAAAAAAGGAAAGAAAATATGATGATAATCTTAAGCTATTGCTGAACTCTTACAGTGTCACAGACATACAAACATGCATACAGGTCACCATGAGCAAATCTCTGCCTTGCTATGGGTTTTAATATTTCTTAGGGTCTCTAAGAAATCTACTAGTAAGTCAAAGTTTACCTTATCTGTACCCACACTAATCAGTATTGTCCACTACCTCTTGTCTATCTGTTTAGCCATTCTTTCTTCTTTATTCATTTAATTGTAAAATATGACAAAATTTATCATTTTACACATTTTATGTTGATCATTCAGTGTCACTAATTATATTTACAATGTTTTATAACCATTATCAGTATTCATTTATAGAATCTTCCAATCATCCCAACTAGAAACTCTGCTCTATTGCTTAATGGTAAACAGCCTATTCTCCCATTCAACCAACACCTTTAGTCTTTTTTTTTTTTTTTTAAACTTTTGGGCTACACACAGCCATGCTCAGGGGTTACTCCTGGCTCTGCTTTCATAAATTGCTCTTGGCAGGCTCATGGGACCGTGTGGGATGCTTGGAATTAAGCATGGATTGGCTGCACATAAGGCAAATGCCCTACCCTCCGTGTTATCGCTCTGGCCCCCAAATTCTGTCTTTTATTATGCTCTCTATTCCTATGGATTTTCCTATTATAGTTCCTCATGTAAGTGTAATATGCATAGTACTTGTCCATTTATGTCTGCTCTATCTTAATATAATGCCTTCATTGTGTCAGAATTCCTTTTTCTTGGTTGACTAATATTTTTCCCATAGACATACCACTGTATTTTTTAATTCAGTCATTTGCATAAGGACATGGGTTGTTTCATCCTTTTAATTACTTTGAAAACTACTGCTATAAGTACTGGTTCATAGTTTCACTTCTTTTGAGTGTGTACGAAAAGAATTTTTGGGACATATGATTTACATAAAAAATTTCCCATAGAGGCTGTAGCATTTTGCATTCTCAACAATAGAGGCCAGTGAGATGGCGCTAGAGGTAAGGTGTCTGCCTTGCAAGCGCTATCCAAGGAAGGACCGCGGTTCGATCCCCTGGCATCCCATATAGTCCCCCCAAGCCAGGTGCAATTTCTGAGCGCTTAGCCAGGAGTAACCCCTAAGCATCAAATGGGTGTGGCAAAAAAATTTCCCAACAATAATGCTTGACAATGTCAATTTCTCCACATTTTCACCAACACTAGTTAGTTCATTTTAAATAGCCATCATCAGAGTTGTGTAGTGACTGCTATTTGAGCTTGCATTTCCCTATGGGCCAATAATATCTGAACATCTCTTTACACAATTATTGGTTATTTATGTATCTTTGAACAAATATATGCTCAAATCTCTTACTAATTTTTAAGATCGGTTTGTTGGCATTATATTAACCCCTTATGATGTCCTCATTTGTGAGATGTCTTTTCACTCTCCTAATGATTATGCATGAAAGTTTCTCTTTGCTGTAGTCTAATTTTTCTTTTTTTTTTTAATCGGCTGCCTATGTTTGTGATGTTATATATAAGAAATTCAGTGTTATAAATATTTTCCCCTAATTGCTTCTAAAAGTTGTAAAGTTTTAACTCTTATGTTGTATTCTTTACATCTAGGTCCATTTCATCTTAAATGTTTTATGCTTTCTTCCTTATTTTTGTTCTTCCCTTTACCTGATAAATTATTATTGAATTTCGGTATCTACTACGTGAGCTATAGTGAACCAGCAAATACAAACTTATCTTTCATATAACTTATATTCTCATGAATGGAGATAAACAATAGAAATTTAAGCAAATCTATAGATATGATAAACATGAATTGATTTTAGTTATGATTAGTGATATGGAAGAAAACCCAAGTAATGAGCTAGTGATAACATGGGACATAATGTGGAGAGAATTCCAGCAAGGGTAATTAGTGAAAGTTTTTAATTAGAACCAGAGGCAGTTACGTGAAGATCTGGGAGAAACATTCCAGGCAGTAAGGAACACTTCGAAGAAAGGGTGAAAATTAGCTTTTTCAGTGAACTGAACATGGACCAGTGAGACTGAGTGAGATGCATTGAGAAGAGGTATAGCTCAGGCAAGAAGGAGGACAAGATCAGATGGCATTAGTGGTCATGGACATGTTCTAATTGTAGTGGAAATTATCAAAGAATACTAATCAAGGGAATGACATGTCAGTTTTATACTAAGAAAAAAATCAATCTGGTTATCATGAAGAAAATGAGCTCTTCTTAAGTAATCACAGACCATCAAGAGCTTTCAAATAGACTGAGGAATGAAAGTGATGTACTTTAGTTCTGGAGGAACAGGAGAGAAATAATGAGATTAGCGAGGGAAATATGACAAGATGCTGAAGAGTTAAACTTATTGAGCCAGGAAAAGAGAAATCAAGTTTAACTCCTAGATTTGTGCCTGAGTGTCTTGGTGTCATTCCTAAAGTAGGGAAAATGTAAAGCAAGGGAGACATTGCTCTGCCTTGTATATATGAATTGTGAGGTGTTGAAAAACATGTTTATTATTGACATCTCCCTGTTTCTGCCATTCACCTCTCTTGCTGCATCCCCCTCAATCCTCCAGCAGAATCTCTCCCCATCTATCCTCCCCCTGCCCCTTGAGGCAAGCCCTTCCTTAGCAACCACAGACCCTCCCAGATGTGGACAGGTCTGCCTCTCAAGGTAAGCAAAACAGGAAGTTGGGGGTGGGGAGTAACAGTGAGGTGCTACCCTCCCCCCCTTCTATCATTGACATTAGCCAAACCGATAACTGATGAGCACCTAGTACTTTGTGCCAAGTATGCCACTGTGGTAGGCATAGAATAGAATGAACATAGAATTATGTTCAGTGTGGTAGCACAGTGGTAGGTCATTTTCCTTGCACGCTGGCATCCCATATGGTCCCCCATGCCTGCCAGGAAAGATTTCTAAATAACCCCTGAGTGCCACCAATTGTGACCCCCTCCCTCCCAAAAAAGAAAAAGAAATGAACATAGAATTAACACAGTCTTGCCCTTGTAGAATGTCCCTCTTCTAACACATATACTTCAAAATTAATGCCTAATCTCAAGAAATTAAACTGAGAAACGCATAAAAAATAAAATGGAACCAAACAACAAGAAACTGTTACATTTAATTTTTTTATTTAGATTTAGAAATTTGGACATAGAATAGTGTTAATCCTCTGTCGTAGAGGGATGCAGGTACCACCTATTTGAATCTAAGTAGTAAAAGGCTATGCTAGTGGTTTCTGCTGACTCAATAATCCCTGGAGCAATCAAACAAATAGCTCAATTCATTTGAAAAGGTAGAGGTAAAGCCTTAGTTAATATTTATTAAAAGGAGTCACTTGTCTATATCCAGAAAGGTAATAATATCCGAGTGAAGTCTTTTTGAATACACCTTAAGTCCAAGTTGCAAAACATGATCTTTGAAGTTCTCCATAGTTTTATTTTCCTTGGCAGCACAGGCTGTACCTGGGACAGTGATTTCTGCCAGGAGAACCTGGCAAAGGTTCCTGAAGGACACAATTCAGTCATTATAGAAGGTGTTTTTCTCCCACGGTTGGTTTGATTCTGTGCATTTGGGCAAAATGCTATTGCCAGACCAAAAGGCAATGGCAATGGTTTTCTATAAAAAAAAAAAAAAAAAAAAAAAAAAAAAGATGCCACTTGATAAAACTGAGTTGGGAATCTTCTAGTAGGAAACAAGAAACATGATTTTTGAAGATATGGTCTATATCAAGTCATTCTTAATTAACACCAAGTTAATCTACACAACTTTGTCACACATACAAACTACCTTAACAAAATTCTGAGACACTTTTTCTGTTTACTCTTTCAGGAAAGGGTCACCAAGCTTGCTCCACGCCCTCAGTCAGAAGAGGATCTATCTGCTCTGTTTGAAGCGTCAATGAAACTGTATTGATTAACATTTTTAATGAAATAATTACTGGGGATTGCCAAAAATTATTGACCAAAGTAACACTCACTAAAAAACAAAAGTTGACCTAGTCAAAGATTTGTCTAGTCTCTCTGTACATAACTTATCTCATATGAAATAAAAAAATAAAAGATTAAAAAATCTTATATGAGTGTGAATATCTAACAGATACTGTCCTGATGTTCAAAGTCAACTCATGCCCATAAAATGGCCTGAAGAAACATCCAGTATGTTAGAGCATGAGCCAGATTTCATAGGTCCACATTGCTGTCCCCTACCAGGAAGGCTACTCCACACCATATATAAAATAGACAATAACCTATGGAAATTCTAGCACAGATATGTAAAGAAAAATGGCAAGGATATTTCTGGCCACAATATCCAATAGTTAAAAACAGATAGAACTAGCCCACTGTTGGCCATGCTCAGGAGGAAAATAATGGTCCTGATACTACCCCTCACCCTCTGACATATGGGGCTCAGCTTCTTGACTTAATTTTATTAAACTGCCCAGCCACCTAATTTATTTTAGATATATTAATCCTGCCCATAAAATATCTCAATATCTTGTAGTGTTAGTCCAGTAGTATCAGAGGAAATATAAGAAATTTACATAGTAACCTACCACTTCCGTGAACCTAACCAGTAGCACAGAAGGCTCAACAGCACCAAACCACAGCCAAGTAAACCTTTAGACACTGAGTTTAGTTATACCTTGGCAAGATATAGCAATCATTTCAGATTAGCATGTGTTGATCTAAGATTTAATTATTCCAGTTGCCTTTATGTGGTATCAAGCAGCATAGAGTAAATTTGTTTGTGCCTGCATGGACACAGGCTATGGTGAAAGACAAGAGATTGGGAACATGGGTGAATGAATGGTCACACTGGTGGTAGGATTGGTGTTTGAGTATTTAGTGCCTGAAATGACTGTATAATAAACAACCTGGTAAATCAAGGTGTTATGATTCAGATTAGAAAAAAATGATAAAACCTAAATATTTATTAAAAGTATATAATAGGGCCCGGAGAGATAGCACAGCGGCATTTGCCTTGCAAGCAGCCGATCTAAGACCAAAGGTGGTTGGTTCGAATCCCGGTGTCCCATATGGTCCCCCGTGCCTGCCAGGAGCTATTTCTGAGCAGACAGCCAGGAGTAACTCCTGAGCACCACCGGGTGTGGCCCCCCCAAAAAAAGTATATAATAAATGAATAATATATTAAATAATAAAATGCTACCGTGCTGTTAATAAGAATGAGGGAAGTGGTCTGGGGAGGTGGCTCAGCATAAGCACCTCCATAGCAGAACTGAGATTGCAAATTCCATCCCTTGCACAACCCCTCGTCACTTAGGGTGGTTACAGTGGCACCATCAGTTAAGATGTCCAACATTATCACCAGGGGTGAATCATACCAAAGTGTGTGACTACAGCAAGTACTAAAATTAAGTGTGTGACCCTCAGGCATGAGGATTATTATTTGTTGTCATACAACGACAACAAAAACAGGGGAAAGAAGGGAGGGAGAACAATGGAATAAGTCTATTGAAATATATATGCCCATGATACTTAAATTTGAAAAATGTAACAGAACAACTCTATATTAATATGGTTTGATTTTTACTTTCTAAAGTATCTAGAAAAAAAGGATGCACATCAAAATATTACATTGTATGACTAGAGAATGGAATTTAAAGCATAATTAAGAGGACATACTATGTTTTTGCTTTTATTTATTTATTTATTTACTTATTTTGGGTTTTGGGTCACACCCGGCAGCGCTCAGGGGTTACTCCTGGCTCTATGCTCAGAAATTGCCCCTGGCAGGCTCAGGGGACCATATGGGGTGCCAGGATTCGAACCATCAACCTTCTGCATGCAAGGCAAATATCTTTACCTCCATGCTATCTCTCCGGCCCAATACTTTCATTTTTTTAAATATAATTTTTATTTTGATCATAGTGGCTTACATATTGTTGACAATAATATTTTAGGTACATATTAACATAATATCAGGGGGATTCCCATCACCAAATTATCTTCCCTACACCTCTGTTCCCATCCTACCTCCCATATCCTCCTCCCTCACCCCCAGAGCTGCTAGAATACGTACGTGGTCCTCTCTGAGCCTAGCTTACTACTTAGTGGTCCTGCACCTGTTTTGGTCTTGTTTCCTCCTCTAACTGGGAGGCGGTACTAGATAGTTCCAGTTATGTGGTTTTGTTTGAAGAAGAGAAAAGTGATAAACTGGGGTAAAAATCAAAGACATCGAAAATGGGCAGAGTCCTTCTAGACTAGAGGCTCTCATCATCCGTTTGAGAGACCAAGGGGAAAAAAAGGTGAAAAACCTCAACAGTACAAAAAGAAGTGTCAAATAAAATATCCAGTAAGCACTCCAACAATAAAGATAAGCACCAATAAAGCCGTGGTCTTGAGATAAAAAAACATGGCATAGCACCTAAAGAAAAAGAAAAGAAGAAAATAAATAAATAAATAAATAAATATAAATGTAGACAACAACTTGAGTAATCATACCAAAACGAAGAAATCGACAAAACCTAGATAGATATAAAAAAAAATTGTTTTGTGCTTTTTTTTTTCCCTCCTGCACAGGCACTGTAAATATTGGGGTCATTCGAAAAGGAATTCCCTTGGCCTAAGAGATATGGGGTTTCTCCACCCTTGGAGTATATTGTCATGGGATTAACTATAGACTCCGTTCAGGTTTATTTACTCTCCCCTTGGTGCTTTCGTGGTGTTTGAAAGACTTCTTCGTCCTGGGTGTTAAAATCAGATCTCTGTATCTTGAGATCTCGGTATCTGCACAGGTCAAGGGGTGGAACTTATGATGAAGCTTTTCTTTGTGGTTCTAGACGTTCTGTTCCCTCAGTATCATTTTAATCCGTCTTCTGTGTTTGGTGGTCTTGGTCTTTGCGCTGATCTTAGGATGGAGCCTATGATAGTTGTGCAGGTCGTAGCTAAAACCCTAGACTAGGGTTTTTTTTATTAGTCACAACTTGCATTTTTTATTTTTGAATGTTTGCATTGTTTGGATTTGATTATTAAGCAGCATATGTTTTCTAATTTTAAAAGAAGTCTAAGGAATGACTTAGAAAAGACAAAAATATCACTTTAGGTCAGAGTCAATTTATTTTACAAAATCACAAATAACTTTGGCCAAAGACAGAAGGTACAGGAAATATAAGGAACTTGTTTTACATGCGGCTGACACCACTTTGATCCCTGCTATCCTATAGTCCTCTAGTACCACTAGGAGTGACCCCTGAGGACAAAGCCTGGAGTAAGTCCTGAGCAAAGCCAGGAAGTATGCCAAAATCCAAATCAAACAAAACCTAAAAACAAACAAACAAACACACACACAAGTAGCTAATAATTGAAAGGCAAAATAAATCCTATAGTATAAAAAATAGGAGATTGATTTTCTTGTGAATATATTGTTCTTTTGAGGAAAACCTGGCAATTTCCTCTTTAGAAAGGTTTTTCTAGAAGCCAAAATAAACTCATTCAAAAGCAAGAAGTTTAGCAGTTGGCAGACTTCAGCAAGTCCACTCTAAGAAACATGACTATCTGAATTCCCAGGCTGCTACAACAGAAGCTTCTGTGATTCATCTTCCATCATGAAGGCTGACACATTGAAGTGCATTTATTCATGTTTTCCATGAATAAGCAATGTTATATAATTGTATCAAACAATCAATGTGTACGTTCAAATTATTTTAAAAAGACATTAAGTCTCCATTCAAGTTGCTCAGGTCTATTTTGTAAACATTTTTTCTTGTGATTTTTAAAAACAACTTTCATATTACTTTATTTTCAGTTTTGAGGTCATACCTGACTATGTTCAGGAGGATCACATGGGGTTCTGGAAATCAAACCCAGGTTATCTACAATGCAAGGCAAGCACTTTCTCCAGCCCAAGAACATCTATTGTGTGAGTGTGGGGGATGTTTTGGCTATATTCAGTGATGCTCAGGGGTTATTCCTGACTCTGCACTCAGGAATTAATAAGGGGGAGGGGTTTCTTGGGGAACCATTTCGGATGCCAGGAATCAAGCCCAGGTCAACTGCATGCAAGGCAAATTCCTACCCACTGTATAATAACTATGGCTACATGAGAACAACTTTTTTTTTTTTTTTTGGTTTTTGGGCCATACCCAGTGACCCTCAGAGGTTACTCCTGGCTATGTGCTCAGAAATCGCTCCTGACTTGGGGGACCATATGGGATGCCGGGGGATGGAACCATGGTTTGTCCTAAGTCAGCAGTGTGCAAGGCAAACGCCCTACCACTGCGCCACTGCTTCAGCCCAAGAACAACTTTTTATATATATATATTTTATTTTATTTAAACACCTTGATTACATATATGATTGTGTTTGGGTTTCAGTCATGTAAAGAACACCACCCATCACCAGTGCAACATTCCCATCACCAATGTCCCAAATCTCCCTCCTCTCCACCCAAACCCGGCCTGTACTTTAAACAGGCTTTCCATTTCCCTCATACATTCTCATTATTAGGACAGTCCAAGAACAACTTCTAAATAATGTTTATTGGGAGTTTTCTCTGGCCATAAATGTAAAACATGTTCAGTACCCAAAACAGACAATACAATGGTCAATTAAAAAAATATTTGGGGGGCCCAGAGAGATAGCACAACGGCGTTTGCCTTGCAAGCAGCCGATCCAGAACCAAAGGTGGTTGGTTTGAATCCCGGTGTCCCATATGGTCCCCCGTGCCTGCCAGGAGCTATTTCTGAGCAGACAGCCAGGAGTAACCCCTGAGCGCCGCCAGGTGTGGCCCAAAAACAAAACAAAAAAAAATTGGGGGGCCAGAGCAGTGGCACAAGTGGTAAGGCGTCTGCCTTGCCCACGCTAGCCTAGGTTGGACCACGGTTCCATCCACCAGCGTCCCATATGGTCCCCCAAGCCAAGGAGTGATTTCTGAGCTTATAGCCAGGATTAACCCCTGAGTGTCACCAGGTGTGCACCCCCCCAAAAAAAAAATTTGTTCATATTATCCCACTCAAAAGATATGCTCTCCTAGTCATTTTGTGTGCAGATGTAATATATAATATATCAGATACCTTTTCTATATTTAGATAGTCTTATTATATTTATTTCTGAATAGCATTCAAATACATTATTCCATGGATATACAAGGGCCAAAAAAAGAAAGCATAAGACAAAATCAATCAAATTTTAGCTATGCCTTGCAGATTGGATGTAATAAAAATTCTCAATTTTTCAGAACTGTGGATGCTGAAAGTTATGTGAATAAAGTAGAGAACAGCAAAACCATACCAATCTAAGGTTTTTTTTTTGTTTTGGTTTGGTTTGGTTTTTGGTTTTTGAGTCACATTGGCAGTGTTCAAGGGTTACTCCTGGCTCTGCACTCAGAAATCATTCCTGGAAGGCTCAGGGGACCATATGGGATGCAAGGATTAAAACAAAGTCTGTCCGGAGTTGGCAGCGTGCAAGGCAAACGCCCTACCGCTGTGCTATCTCTCCGGCCCCAGTCAATATAAAATTCTTAAGGAAACATTAGTGAAATTTTTTTAGTGAATATCTCAGAATATACTGAGTATAACAAAAACTTATATGTGCCTTTTTCTCTTTCTCTCTCTCAAACACACACGCACACAGAGTCTAGGTAAGTTCTATAACTCTTGTAATATATTCTGCCAGGTGACATGGCATTGGTATATAACTGGGGATGAAAGACTCTGACTTTGCTCCAATTCCTTGATCTATCTGAACCTTTAATTCAACCATAACTTTTTCCAGTTTGAATGTCTATGACTGGATTTGGTGTATGACCTAGGCCTCAGTGTGAAATAATTGCTCTTGGGAAATGTAATGTAAAATAATTTGAGATATAATAGTGTCTGTCTCTCTTAAATGCTTGATGTTTTGACTACCAGTAGCCATATATCTAAACATGACTCACTCTCAAGACTTGTTTGGTATTCATACTGGTAATGACTGCAGAGGAAAAATTTAAAGGTTAAGAATAAAGAAACAGGACCCGGAGAGATAGCATAGAGACAGGGCATTTGCCTTGCATGCAGAAGGACTGTGGTTCAAATCCCGGCATTCCATATGGTCCCCCAAGCCTGCCATGAGCGATTTCTGAGAGTAGAGCCAAAAACAAACAAACAAACAAAAAAAGAATAAAGAAACAAATTTAAGAAGACTTTTAAAAATATATTAAAGGGGGGTAAAATATATATATTAATGCCCATCATTTTAGTCCTTACAATTTGAGACTATATATAGGTAATATGTGTTTCTTGACTTATCAGGAATCAAGAGTATGGAAGAAGAGAATAGACCCATTTCTAAACAGTTTGAGATTTCTGAGACAACAATGCAGTTTTTCACGTTAACTCTGATTTTTTTTCTAGTTATTTTCTTTAAAAGATTGAAAGGGTCTTAAGATTCACAGCTCTTAAATATGTATGCATATTAGAATACATATTAAATATGTGTTAATTTAGTTGCTATGGCAATAATATTCAAATTGCTGGGGAGATAGCTCCAGAGCTGAGGAGCATGTTTTGCTTGCTGGAGTCCTATGTAGATCCCTACTTCTATGGTACCTTGAGCAACTGGAAAGCTACTGGAGTACTGTGCTTGGAAAAGCCTTTGAGCACCACCAGGTGTGGGCCAAAAAGAACAAGAGTATTCAAAATTTTGTATTACTTTCATAGAGTGGCATTTTCATTTAAAATCCATGCTTATACCTAATACGTATGCCATATAACAAAATACTAACTTGTTTTCAGTAAATTATGTTTCTGTGATTATTGCCAAGTGTCCAAAATGCAGAACTGACATATTGTACAGACTCGTCCCTTCTTCACATGCAGGGAGGACTGTTTGGAACGTGGCACTTGCATAGCTATGAATATAGCTGTGGGGAGTTTTTCTCTCTGAGCAGTAAAGTAAGTCTGCTCAAAAAAAAAAAGTGGAAAGTGACAGTGAAAGGAAAGGGGTGGAGAGCAAGCACAGTTGCTCTACTGGCCTTTTAACCCCGAGAAAGATTAATGTTGTTTAGATTAGAAACTGTACCCTAATGAGGGACTGTCGCCTCCGGGGACTGGGCAAAAGAAAGCGAGTGTTCACCCCTGGGTCAGCATTGCACAGGCTGCTCTGTCTCTGATGACCAGCAACCCCACGCAAGCAGACAGCTGCCCTTGTCCTTTGGGAGCTGTTGAGGAAGCCGGGCCACATCCCAGCCTTCACCATCACAATAGCCTTCAAGAGGCGTCTCTAGAGGACTCCAATCTGAAAGGACCGAAATTGGTTTTTGAAGCCCAAGGTTGAATTACTGCAGCTGCGGTGGGAGGGCCTCATTTCTTAGACTGCAATTTCATTGTCTTCCCAACTAAATGCCTACCCCCTACAAGCAGCTACGAGTGACCAAGTTTTACTCCAGGTAAAATCCATCATAAATGGCTGAATAGGACAGGTAACTTTAAAGTAATCTGGTTTCATTCTTTCTGGCTTGAAAGACTAGTTTTTAAATTTAGACGATTTGAATTGGTTTCTGATTATAACATGGAAAAATGATTGAAATAATTAGAAACCGGACTGGTTCAGAAAGAAGAGCAGATTGGCCCAGGTTCAATTCCCAGTACCACATATGTCCCCCATGCACTGTCAGGAGTGATCGATCCCTGGTGGCAGAACCAGGACTAAGCCATGAACATAGATGATTGTGACTCTCAAATCAAAATAATAAATAATCATAACCAGAGAGAGAAAAAGAGAGAGATACCAGCCTACCATTACCTAAACACAGCTGTTATTAATTGGTATATCTCCTTTCAATCTTTTTTTCATTTCGGTGGCACACTATTTGAAGTATTTTTTATATTACCACAACTTCATCTCCATTATCTTAAAAGTTATGTGTTGAGGGGCCAGCAGTCAGGCATTTGCCTTGCATGTAGCAGACCCAGGATGGACCTGGGTTTGATTCCTGGCATCCCATATGGTCCCCCAAACCTGCCAAGAGTGATTTCTGAGTGCAGAGCCAGGAGTAGCCCCTGAGCGCTACAAGCTGTGGCCCCAAAACAAAACAAACAAAAAACGGTATGTATTATATAGGAATGTGATCATTTATCTTCATTATAGAACATTAAAATTTCTTATAGATTTTACCCCTACCAATAAAGTGGTAATGAATTATGAATAATATATGTGACTTACTTGGTAAAAAATAAATTTCTTTTTTCTTTTGTTTAATTTTTGGGCCACACCTATTAGTGCTCAGGACTTATTGTTGGCTCTGGTTCAGGGATCACTCCTGGCAAGCTCTGTGGACCATTTGGGATACCAAGATTGAACCCACATGAGTCACATGCAAAGCGAGTTCATACCCACTGTACTATCATTCTGGCCCATAAATTAATTTCTTAAATTAATACATAATTTGAAATTTTACATGAGAATATGGATTTTTGGGGGGTCACACCCGGCAGCGCTCAGGGGTTACTTTTGGCTCTACTCTCAGAAATCGCCCCTGGCAGGTGCAGGGAACCATATGGAATGCCGAGATCTGAACCACCGTCTTTCTGCATGCAAGGCAAACGCCCTACCTCCATGCTATCTCTATGGCCCCCTAGAATATGGATTTTTTTGTTTGTTTTGGTTTTTGGGCCACACCCGGCATTGCTCAGGGGTTACTCCTGGTTGTCTGCTCAGAAATAGCTCCTGGCAGGCACGGGGGACCATATGGGACACCGGGATTTGAACTAACCACCTTTGGTCCTGGATCAGCTACTTGCAAGGCAAACACCGCTGTGCTATCTCTCTGGGCCCTAGAATATGGATTTTTAATGATTCAAGTTATTGAGTCAAATTACATATATTCCATTATTGTTTTAAGTATTGCTTTCCTCCATTCCATTTTATTTCTCTCAGAATAAATAGTAGGATTGGAGTGTGACTCAAGTGATAAAGTATGTGCCAGACATACGGTAGGCTCTGGGTTCACTTCCTAGTATGATTAGTCAGCACCATTGTATGACCCCACAACTAATTGAACAAATTCAATTTGCGGTAGTGCTGAACAGTAAGAAATTAAAGTTCATATGGATGAACCAGACTGAACTCTTTATGCCAATCTGAAAAAATTCACTGATTTTCCTGTAACCATAATTGATCAGTTCATAGGAATAGATTAAATTTTTCAAATAAATCTCTCTAAATAAATAAATGAGTCACTCTATTCTGAAGCCATCCACATCCCAGCTCTAATTATATTATTTCCCTTTCTTGTTTGTTTTTAGGCCATATCTGGCCATACTCAGGCCTTACTCCGGGCTCTGTACTCAAGAATTACTCCTGACAGGCCTCAAGGAACCCAGTTAACCATATACAAGTCAAGTGCTCCCCTCTCTGTACTATCTTCCAGTTCCCTATAATTTTCCTTCTGTATGGGCCTCTTCTCCTCTCATATTTCCTAAATAAAACTAGTTGATTTCAAAATAAATAAATTTCCCAATAAAAAGATACAACGTCAAAGTTATACTGATGCCTCTTAACTGAAACTATAAATGAATAAATCCACATCCTATACCATTTTTCCCCCTTCTAGAATTCTCTATAGGCTACACGTGTTATCACATCCCTAGTCTTCAGTTGTGCTGGCTTAAAAAACTTAAGAGAACAAAATAGAAATACAAGTTTCCTTTTTATGGGTTGTTCTTTGGTCATCAGTGTCTGTGAGGGGCCGATCTCTTCACTGGGATGGAGCATGAGGCTTTCTACTGTCAAGCTAACTTCCAAGGGTCTAGTTTTGCTCTTCTGATGAAAACCTCAAAGATCTTTGCAGTTCTGCATATTAGTCCACAATAACTTTTGGAATATTTATTGAGGAAATTAAACTTACTATCATATATACTATATATGTAGCATATATATTTATAGTGTATTTATACTGTAGTATATTTACTATATATGTAGCATATTATATTATATTATATATAAGCAATGAATATTGCACAATAACATAAGCGAAGAGATGACCAAACAGTGGCAACAGACAGAAGTAGACACCTAAATAGAAATAGGCTAGTTTTCTTTTTTTAATCTCATTTTAACATTTTATATTTAGTACATAGCTAAGGAAATTGACAAAATAGGTACCCAGAGGAGAAAAGGGAATGTGGCTTTGGAGAAAGGAGAAATGGGGGTTCTACAAGAAGAGACTCCTTTAGGACTGGAGACTAAGAATGATTATAGGAACTGACATTTAGCAATACTTTGTAACCAAGCTCTTGACCTTCTATTTTGTGTGTATGTGTGTGTGGGGGTGGGTGGGTGGTTTTTGGGTCACACCCGGCAGTGCTCAGGGGTTACTCCTGGCTCCATGCTCAGAAATTGCTCCTGGCAGGCACGGGGGACCATATGGGATGCGGGATTCGAACCGATGACCTTCTTCATGAAAGGCAAACGCCTTACCTCCGTGCTATCTCTCCGGCCCCTTGATCTTCTATTTTTATCAACTCATGAACTGCAATCATTTGTAGCCTGAGAGATAGTGCCAAGGCTCAAAAGTGCCTGCCTTTCATGTAGCCAACTCTGGTTTCTTCATTTAATCCCTGACACTGCATGTGACTCCTTCCCCCCAGCTGTGGCACAAACTCTCCTCTCATACCCCAAATTAAAAAACAACAAATAAACAAACAAAAACTACACACAAAAAATACCCCATAGCAATCTATTAAAGCAGCTAAGGAGGGCCCGGAGAGATAGCACAGCGGTGTTTGCCTTGCAAGCAGCCGATCCAGGACCAAAGGTGGTTGGTTCGAATCCTGGTGTCCCATATGGTCCCCCGTGCCTGCCAGGAGCTATTTCTGAGCAGATAGCCAGGAGTAACCACTGAGCACTGCCGGGTGTGGCCCAAAAACCCAAAAACCCAAAAAAAAAAAAAAAAAAAGCTGCTAAGGATAATAAACTAAAAAGTAATGTTTTTATGGATTAATTTGTTGAACCTTAAACCTATACCAGGCTCTTTTTTTTTTTTTTTTTTTTTTGGTTTTTGGGCCACACCCGGTAACGCTCAGGGGGTTACTCCTGGCTATGCGCTCAGAAGTCGCTCCTGGCTTGGGGGACCATATGGAACGCCGGGGGATCGAACCGCTGTCCATCCTAGGCTAGCGCAGGCAAGGCAGGCACCTTACCTCTAGCGCCACCGCCCGGCCCCTACCAGGCTCTTTATCAAAGACTTGCCCGCTATAAGAGAAACATTGCTATTCTTATTCTGGTACAGATGAAGAAACTTTGGACCAGAGAGACAACTCAACAGGCTGAGCACATACTTTGCATATTGGAGATAAAAGCAAATTCAATCCCCATCACCACGTGGCCTCCTGAACATAGCCAGGGAAGACCCAGAGCAGCTCTAAGTATGACCCCAAAACAAACCACAATAAACAAACAGATAAAGAGATTAAGATCGGTCAGGATTTTTGTTTGCCTTGTTTGGAGGCCACATCTAGTGATACTCAGGGATTACTCCAGGCTCTGTACCCAGGAATCACTCCTGGCAATGCTTAGGGGTTATGTGACATGCTAAGGTCTAACCTAGGTCAACCTTGGGCTAGGCAAGCTGTACAATTTCTCCAGCCCCTCAGTCAAATTTTTTTTCTTTGGGCCTGGCGGTGGCGCTAAAGGTAAGGTGCCTGCCTTGCCTGCGCTAGCCTTGGATGGACCACGGTTCGATCCCCCCGTGTCCCATATGGTCCCCCAAGCCAGGAGCAACTTCTGAGCACATAGCCAGGAGTAACCCCTGAGTGTTACCGGGTGTGACCCAAAAACCAAAAAAAACAAAAAACAAAAAACTTTTTTTCTTTGTTCTTCTATTGGGGCCACAGTTGACAATGCTCAGGGCTTATTCCTGACTCTGACTTAGGAATCACTTCTGGCAGGCTCAGGGGACCATATGGGTGGTGGGAATCAAACCCTGGTTTTCCACATGAAAAGACAAACACCAAACCCTGGTTTTCCACATGAAAAGGCAAATATCCTATCCCTGTACTATCAATCCAGCCCCTCAGCCAGGTTGTTTTTAAAATCACCCAACTCCATACAGTAAGTGGCAAGGACAGTATTTAGTCTTAAGGCTTTCATGACCCCATTTTCCCTGGTGCCATATTTGCTACTCTTGAATGACTTCTGTTAGCCGAGGAAAGTCTCTCAAATATCCTTTAAGCACTATGCACAGTTATCCACTCACAGTAGGAATCCAAAAGTATTTGTGACCTAGAAGAGAATGTTTCATCAAAAGAGGAAGGAAAGAAAGTAAGAAAAAGAAACTTCTCCCCAGAGCAATAGCACATCGTGTGTGCCTTGCATGCAACAAACCCTTTCAGAGCGCAGAGTTAAAAGTAACCCCTGAGCACTGCCAGGTATGGCCCCCAAAACAAGATACAAACAAACATAAGAAGCTCCTCCCAGACTTGGACATGCTGAAGGAAGTCAAGGACCATACTCCATGTTCTCTTCCAGACAGGGGACTCAGAGCCTCTGGGAGATACTTTTCTGCCTCTTCCTTCCAAAACTTACTATTCAGCAACTACCTCCTTCCATTCAACCATTCAACTTTTTTTCCCTGCTCCTTGGTTCAGGCTCACAACTCTTCACCCTGATAAATTACAGCTGTCACTTATCTTTTTAAAAGGTCTCCCAGTCTCCTGCCCCACCCTCCACTCTACACCCAGGAATTGAACCCAGGACCTAGAGCCCTATAATTCCTTCTTTATTCTAGAATCCTTGCGATAAAACACAAATCATCTGATCATGACTTTGCCTTAGGGCATTATGTTTCTGAAGTAAGGTAAAAGAAGAAAAAGAAAAAAAAAACACTGTAGATTTCACTCAACATGCTAGGTAAAAAGACAAACTACTGGGGGAAAAAAACCCAAATACAAAAATAATTACAAAACAAATGTTTATACCTTAGAAACAAAATCTGAATAGGGGGAAAAGGAAGGAGAAAAGTGGGTAAAAACAAAATATCTGTATTATTTATGGAAATTAGAATTCTAGTAACAAACATAATTTATATTTCAAGATTATAGACCTGAAACATACAGAATGTTATAAAAAGGAATAAAGAGAGGAAGGAAGAAAGGAATGGTAGGGAAAAAGAGAAGGGGAGGGAAGGGAAAAGAAGGGAAGGATGAGAAGGGGAGAGAGGAGGAAGTACCATAGATTCTACTGATCTCTTGGCACACATCACAAAGAACAAGAATAATTAGTGCTGGCTGGGATGTGGGGAGAAAGGAACTCTCATTCATTGCTAGTAGAAATGCCATCTAGTTCAGCTTTTCTAGAAAACTATATAGATATTCCTCAAAAATTGTAAATTGAGATATTATATGATCCAGCAATATCACTCCTAGGAATATACCCTAGGAACACAAAAACACAGTACAAAAAAAAAAAAAATGCCCTCTACATGCCTATATTCATTGCGGTGCTATTTACAATAGCCAGAATCTGGAAACAACCCAGATGCCCAACAACAGACAAATGGCTACAGAAACTGTGGTACATATACACAATGGAATACTATATAGATGTCAGGAAAACTGAAGTCATGAATTTTTCCTATACATGATGGACTTGGAAACTATTATGCTGAGTGAAATAAGTCAGAGGGAGAGATGCCAGAGAGATAGCATGGAGGTAAAGCATTTGCCTTGCACGCAGAAGGACGGTGGTTCAAATTCAGGCATCCCATATGATCCCTGAGCCTGCCCGGGGTGATTTCTGAGCGTAGAGCCAGGAGTATTCCCTGAGTGCTGCCAGGTGTGACCAAAAAACAAAACAAAACAACAACAACAAAAATCAGAGGGAGAGAATAGTCTCATCTGTAGGGTTTAAGAAAAATAAAAGACAGTGTTGCAATAATACCCAGAGACAATAGAGATGAGGTCTTCAAGGACCGGCCCATGATATGAAACTTACCACAAAGAGTGATGAGTGCAGTTAGAGAAATAATTATACTAACAACTATCATGACAATGTTAGTGAGTGAGAGAAATAGAATGCCTCTCTTGAGTTCAGACAGGGAGTGGGATGGAGGAAGATGAAGATGAGGGATATAGGTGGCATTAAGGTTGCACTGGTGAAGGGGGATGTCCTTTTTATGACTGAAACCCAACTACAAATATGTTTGTAATTATGGTGCTTAAATAAAGATCTTTTTTTTTTTAAAAAAAAGTGTGTTAGGGAAGCAGCCTGGGGAGGTACCCAAAATTTGACTCCCCCTTGTGAATCTTTGTACAAGATCACCCTAGTTTAGCCAATGAGGAATTACTTTATAAAGAACAGACCACTATGTGCCTCCACAAAAATTGTTTCTACCAATAGTAATACCATTAACATAGTAGCAGCTTTTCCATTACAAATCTGACATTTCCTTCCTCTTCAAAGCCCATTGTGAGTGCTTCTGACTTTTAAAAAGTAAGATAATAAAGCTATCAACACTTACTATGCAATATTCATAAGCAGGGGTACCCAGAGCATATCTTATGTTTAAAAAAAGATCAGATTACAAGACGGTTCCTTTTAAACCTCTTAAAACTTTCAGTTTAGAATGAGAGACTCAACTCTTCTCTAGGTCTTAATTTTCATGTGACTTCTTATTAGTTTTTTTAATCCCCTCTAAAACTCTAAATCCCCTTGACAGAGCTTGGCTCCCTGCAAGGATGAATGGGCAGCAGAATGATCCTTTATTGGTGGGTAATGGATTTAGTTTGATTGCTGACACAGGAACAATGAGAGGATAAACAATTCCATTTGTGGCCATGAAATTCCCCATCTGTTGAGCGAGTTCATGACTGAAACAGGCTGGGCACAGACAGATGAATGGGCCTACTAGGCCTGATATTAACAGCATCTGCCATATAAGCTGAACATGTGGCTTCATCAATCAAAAGCTAATAGCACCTCTGGTTGCTCATGTCATTAACTCACCAGCCATTTAAGTATCTAAGAATTTATCCAAAAATTGAACCTAGAAGCCTGATTTGTAATTATGATCTCCCAATGAGCCAAGGATAATAAGAGAAACCAAAATTATTTTCCTGATAGAAATTGTATCAACTGTCTTCTCAGGTTCTGATGCTTTGAAAATGGAAATCAATCACAAACAGGAATGGGGTGGAAAAATATCAACACTTGGAAATTAAATAGTAAATAAATAAAGGTAGGGGCCGGGCGGTGGCGCTGGAGGTAAAGTGCCTGCCTTGCCTGCGCTAGCCTAGGACAGACCACGGTTCGATCCCCCGGCGCCCCATATGGTCCCCCAAGAAGCCAGGAGCAACTTCTGAGCGCATAGCCAGGAGTAACCCCTGAGCGTCACAGGGTGTGGCCCAAAAACCAAAAACCAAAAAACAAACAAACAAAAAAAAACAATAAATAAAGGTATTCTGAACTGAAAAAAAAAAAAAAAACCCACTGTATTGTCAAGCACTATGCTGGTAGGAGCATCTACTCCACACAGTGGGGCACTGTGTACAACCCCCCTCCCCAAAATGCTGAGTTTTTATTGCACAAACTCAAAAAAGCAGGAAGTACCGTATTTTCCGGCGTATAAGACGACTTTTGATTTTTGTTTTGTTTTGTTTTGTTTTTGGGTCACACCCGACAGTGCTCAGGGGTTACTCCTGGCTCTATGCTCAGAAATCGCTCCTGGCAAGGCACGGGGGACCATATGGGACACCGGGATTTGAACCACAGACCTTCTGTATGAAAGGCAAACGCCTTACCTCCATGCTATCTCTCCGGCCCCTTAAGACGACTTTTGAAACAAAAAAAGTCAACCGAAAATTGGTCGTCTTATACGCCGCTAAATGAAAATTGTGTGAATATTGCCACAAAACGAATTTTCCAACTCGATCCTGCACCAATCATTGCCATGCTGCTCGGACGCCTCTCTAACTCAGCCAATCCAAGCAGGCTTTTGATGCATGCAAATTAGACAATGTTCTGGAACCGAATCTACACTGTCAAAAGCCTGCTCAGATTGACCAGAGTCAGAGAGGAAGTCTATTCCAGTATAACCTTTGAACCTTTGCTTGTTGTGATTGGCTCACAGTGGTACATACAGTTGCAGCACTGATACGTTCTGTTTGATACAGCGAATATAGGCCTAAACCTATGTTTTGACTGCAAGATTAGGGGGTAGTCTTATAAACCCGATCGTCTTATACACCGGAAAATACGGTAATACTGAACTCAAAGTTTACATGTAGAGTCTCTGGTCATCAAAGTAGATCCAAGTGAACAAAACTGGGCCACAGAATACACAAGGTGGGATCAACCAGAATCAAGTTCTCTCTGATAGGGCCAGAGTGGTAGCGCAGCAGCATGGTTTTTGCCTTACATGTTACTGACCCAGGACGGATGCAGGTTTGATCCCCAGCATCCCATATGGTCCCTCAAGCCAGGAACGATTTCTGAGAGCAGAGCCAGGAGTAACCCCTGAGTGCCGCCAGGTGTGGCCAAAACAAACAAACAAACAAACAAACAAAACAGCAACAACAAAGTTCTCCCTGACACACTGAGATGATTAAGTTGCGCCTAAACCTGAAGAGGAGGGCATGCACAGAGGAAAAAAGAAATCACAGAAGAAACAAAACTGTGAGCCAGGAATC
The DNA here is from genome assembly GCF_024139225.1 of Suncus etruscus. Taxonomy (NCBI): domain Eukaryota; kingdom Metazoa; phylum Chordata; class Mammalia; order Eulipotyphla; family Soricidae; genus Suncus; species Suncus etruscus. The sequence goes on along the minus strand of NC_064857.1, from coordinate 29,496,503 downwards.
AACTAGGTATAAAATAAATACAAACATGAGTCATTTTTTAAATTTCACTGGAATTAACTTAAATGTTTTTCTTAATAAGTCTAAAATACTATCATTTATAAGTGTATAATATAAAAATCATAACAAAAATATTTGATCTTTAATTTTCCCTGAAACTATATGACATCTTGAACTGATTTATCTGTCATATAGTTTATCTACAAATATTTGACCATAAAATTGAGTTTATTTTTTAATTTAGAAAAATACTTTGTAGTTATATTAAAAACACATACTTTAATTTATATATATTTACATCAGCAAAATCTATATTAAGCTATGCATACATATATAAACATAGCCACAATTCTTTTTTTTCTCCCTTTTTACTGAGGTACCATGATTTGCAATACTGTTAATAATAGTTTTATGCATGATTTCATCCAACACTGAACCACTACTAGAGTACCTACTTCCCTCCCTCAATGTGCCAAAGTATTCTCATATTCACCCTATACCATCTCATAAAAACTTAATTCTATAGTCTAACTCTCTATGTTATCTTAGCCATTGTTGCTTTCTTTACTGATATCAAATATCAATAAATATGCCCTTTTAATTTTTATTTTTATTGAGGTTATTGTTTATAAAGCTCTATATGTTTGAGGAGTATAATTTTCATGTCTCTTCAAAATGTGTAATCACACCATACCCACTACTAAAGTACCAATGACCCTTCACCACAGAATGTTCTACCTCCTTGTCTTTATTAAATTCTCTTCTCCTCCCTTCTGTTAATTTCAGGTGTATGTTCAGAATCCAAGTTTTTATTTTTGTTATTTCCTTGTTTTGCTTCTTCATGCCCCACATAGGACTGAGATCTTCCAACATTTGTTTTTTTTTTTCCTTCTAACTTATTTTACTAAGCATGACCTCAGCACACCTCTAGTTCCCTGATATTGTAAATATGAGATGAAAATAACACTTTTTTTTGGGGGGGTTGATCATGCTCATGGGTTACTTCTGGCTCTGCACTCAGAAATCATTCTTGGTAGTGTTCAGAGGTCCATATGGGAGGTCAGAGATAGAACCAGGGTTGGCCAAAGCCACATGCAAAGCAAGCTCCTTACAAGCTATATTATCTCTCTGGCCCTAAAAAGTACACTTTTAAACTGCTATTTATAGAGACAAACAGATAACACACTTGCCTTGTGCTTAACCAAACTGGGTTCAATCCCTGTACCACTTTGGATCCTGGAGCACTCAGAAGTGATCCCTGAGTGCAGAGCCAAGAGTAAGCCCTGAGCACCATCAAATATGGCTCCCAATATATGGCTTATTCCATATTGTATAATTTTAAGCTTCTTTTTTTAAAAGTGAAGAAACATTTCTGGGATAGCAGGGTCTGGGGGTTGAAGTCAGCTGTCCCTAAAGAGTTTTGGCAACAGTGAGGGGCACTGTAAGTTTTTCAGTTAGGCAACAACAGGAGACCCTTCACAATTTGAAGTCAGAGAGATCCACATAACAATGTAATCGTCTCATTTATGACTTAATTAACAACCAGACTAAATACATGTGAAACCCCAGACAGTTTATTCTGGATTTCATTAAGTTCTCTGTGCTAGTACCCTAAAACAGCTACCATGATTAGTTATTTCAAGCCTTTACAGACATTTTCAAATGAATCTCTCAATATAGCATGATAGGTGAGATTTCTCTCCCTTCCAGAGCTTTTCTTTACATGAAATTGTTGCAGTGTCTTCAAGTACAGTCTTTGGGGCAGGCTGTCTTGGTTCCCATTCTGACTCAATAAGCAATGCTAAACTGAAGGTTTAACTGTAGATTTTAATGTTTTGCTTTGTTTCAGCTTTGTTTTTGTTTGTACGTTTGTTTGTTTTAGATTACTTTGTTCTGGTTTTGCTTAAGTGCTTGTTTGCTTTTTGGGCCACACTGGTGACACTCAGGAGTTACTCCTGGCTATGAGCTCAGAAATTGCTCCTAGCTTGGGGGACCATATGGGATTTCGGGGAGAATCGAACTATGGTCCATCCTAGGTTAGCACATGCAAGGCTTATGCCACCACTCCTGCCTCTGGTTTGGCTTTTTGTTTGTTTGCTTATTTTAGATGGGTTTGGTTTAGTTTACTTTGGTTTGGTTTGGTTGTGAGGCCACAACCAGCCTTACTTCTGGCTTTGTTCTAAGGCATCACTTCCTGAGCACAAGGAACCATAAATAGTGCCAAGGATCTAACCTGTGTCTAAAGCATCCAAGGCAAGCATCCTACCTGCTGCACTATCTCTCCAGCCCCTGGTATCTTAAGTATATAATCTGAAGTTAGTACTTATTCTTAAGCAAGGGTAAATTTTCCACCCATGGATAATTTGTCTGGAGACAAATGATTGTTGAGATTGAGTGAGTGTTACCAGTTTATTACAGGTAAAAGCTTGGTATGCTGCAAAATAAACATCTTACAATGCAAAAAGTTGTCACGGAAACAAAGAATTATCTAGTCCCAAATGTTGATAATGGAGAAACTCTGAGATTCATATTTAGGCTTTGTAGCCTAATCTCTATTGTGTATAAAATGGTAATATTTACGGAGTTGTGAGAATGAAGCAAAATGGTCTGCAAAGTGTTCATAACATAATGTTTGGGGAAAAGTGCAATTTTCCCCTTATTTTTGGTTTGGGGGCTACACTTGGCAATGCTCAGGGCTTTTACTATATGATAATTAGGATAATGAAGGTGATAGTCAGGGTATCATATGGGTGCTAGGGATTGAACTTGGGTCAACTATGTGCAATGCAAGTTTGCCTTACCAATTGTACTCTCTCTGCAGCCACAATAAGTTCTAATTTTATAAGGTATATTAGACTAAACTAGTGTGTAATAATCTTTATGGCTGCAGAATCTAGTAAAGACTTGTAGGATTTGTCTTTGGTTGCTACTCAAACCCTAACTATGAGTGTTAAATCCAGAGCAACATTGGTCACAAGGAGGTGAAACACATTCAACACTAGGACTAAAGAGCTCACTTATATAGATGTACCTGATTAGCAAATAAATACAGAATACCCAATTAAAGCAAATTCAGGAAATGAGAAGTAATTTTTAGTTCAGGCATATCCCATGAAATATTTGATTGCTTGTCCCGGGAAAAACTATGTGTTATTTATTTTTAATTGAACTAGATAAACTATATATATTTTGACCACGGTTCACTAGAACCACCTGTGGGCTGCAAAGGAAAGTCTTTTCACACCCAAATAACATCGCTTTGCATAAGTTAAAAATCAAAACCATCAAAACCATCTCCCGCCCACCTTTCACTGAGGAACTGAAAGGAAGATGTCATGCCTACTAAAATTATAAATGCATCAAAATGTCTCCCAAAATAAGCCACTGAAAGTTAGACACAGCATCTCAGAAACTCACAGTCTGGTGTCCCCACACCCAGTCTGCAAAATTTGGCACTTCAGTGTGGTGGGAGTCCAGGTTATAGGGACATGACAGAATTCAGGTCAGTTATAACAGTGATAGGTCTGCCTTGCAGGATTGTGTTTTGGGTTTGGGTTTTTTTTTTTTTTTTTTTTTGGGGCCACACCCTGTGACGCTCAGGGGTTACTCCTGGCTATGCGCTCAGAAGTTGCTCCTGGCTTCTTGGGGGACCATATGGGAGCCGGGGGATCGAACCGCGGTCCGTCCTAGGCTAGCGCAGGCAAGGCAGGCACCTTACCTCCAGCGCCACCGCCTGGCCCGGTTTGGGTTTTTGTTTGTTTGTTTGTTTGTTTGTTTGGGACCATACCCAGAAAAGCTCAGGCTTTACTACTATCTCGGCACTCAAGAATCACTTCTTTTTTTGTTTGTTTGTTTGTTTTGGGGCAGTTCATAATCAGTTGTGCTCACAGGTTACTCCCAGCTCAGAAATCGCTCCTGGCAGGCATGGGGGACCATATGGGATGTCGGAATTTGAACTGTCCTTTGTCCTGCATCTGCTGTGTGTAAGGCAAATGCTCTATCTCTCTAGCCCCAGGAATCACTTCTGATGAACTTGGGAAACCTAACAGGATGGTAGGGATGGAACCCAAGTTGTTCATATGTAAAGCAAGCATTGTACCTGCTATGCTAGCTCTCTGATTCTCAGAGTTATTTTTAAGGCTAATGTATAACAGTCCTGGTACACAATATGTAAAACAAATACCAGTAATATCCTCAGTCTGTTATCCAGCACATTATGGAGGTCTAAATATGTAGAGTACATAGGTGCTTTATAGCACCAGCTGAGTAACCTCAGGTCACCATTCATGCTGAGGAACAGCTACCCCTATACTCAGTCACTATATTTGTGTATTTTTGGGCCACACACGGCCACATTCAGGGGTTACTCTTGGCTCTGCGCTCAGAAATTGCTTCTGGCAGGCTCGGGAGACCATATAGGATGCCAGGGATCAAACCTGGGTCTGTCCCAGGTTGACCACATGCAAGGCAAAAACCCTACTGCTATCCGGCCCCCCAATAAGTTCTTTTAAAGCCACATACTCCTGGGAACTTCTCCAGAGTTTGGGAACCAGAAAGAACAGAAGTGGAGAACAGGAATTTGCATTCACACAAATCAAGTTGCTTAGCAGATCTGTTTCACCATCAAGTCAGAAACTCATGGATTCCAACCTTAGAGGGGGGCAATCTGAGCCTTTTTCTTTCTTCTATTTATCTGTAGTTTGCAAATGGGAGCGTTTGTTCAAATTGACTGCTGGGCTCTATCCCAGTTTCTGTCTAGTGACAAGGTGAGAATTTGCATGTCTAACAAGTCCTGGAGTTGTGCCCATACTGTTGTCTGGGGACAATTTGAGAACCACCACTCTGTCCAAACACCAGCTGCACGTGATAGTCACAGGGATGTTCTTAAATACTTATTCCTGGGTCCCGGGCAATCTAAACAGTCTAGTGGGAGACTCGAATTCCTCCTAACTTTGTTGCATATAGGTTGGAAATGTCTGATCTCCACAAGTGAAAACTTGCCCCCAACTCCAGTTGGGGGTATGCAGCTGATACCACCAAGGAGGACACTTCAGGGTCTGCCCACATTCAGTCTCTTACACCCTGCCCAGACCTATCAGATCAGAATTTGCAGCAATAAGCCCAGAAATACTGATGTATTCTCAAATCTGAGAAGCCTTGTTTAGATTTCAGCCTAAATGAAATTTAGAGTGAAGCACATTCAATCCTTCTTCTTAACAAAACAGAAAGCCAAGTATTATTCAAAGGATTCAATATAGAGATAGTTTTCCCTTAGCATTCATTGATGGCCTTTTGAGTAAGTATAGAAACTAGTCTTAAATGAAAGTTAGAAGTCATTTACATATCAACAGTAGAAAGCTCAGGAGTGAATTCCCCCAAACTAGGAGAAAGGAACTCTAGACCAGTAAGACACTACCTTACTCAATTTTTATTTTATTTTATTTTATTTTATTGAAACCATTGTGATCTACAAAGTCCATCATAGTTGAATTTCAGATATACATGAGTCAGAGCCATTCCCACCATCAGTGTCAACCTCCCAGAGTGCATCCTATACCACCACACTTTGCCCTGGTCCTGCTGGTATAACAGGCCCGTTTAAGTTTAGATTGCTAAAGTTTAGGTCTCTTGATTCTATTGTTGTTAACTTTGACTTGGATATTTAGTTCTGTTCTTTTTTTTCTCCTCCACCAATGCACCTGAGACCACTTGCCCCTTGGCCCATTCTTTTTACTTTTTTAAAATTTTTTTTAATTAAAAAAAATTTTTTTTTATGTTTTTGTGTCACACCTGGCAGTGCTCAGGTGTTTACTCCTGGCTCTATGCTCAGTAATTGCTCCTGGCAGGCTCAGGGGACCATATGGGATGCCAGGATTTGAACCACCGTCCTTCTGCATGCAAGGCAAATGCCTTACCTCCATGCTATCTCTCCGGCCCCCATTCTTTTTTTCTATTCTTCTTAATTTTATAGAAAAATATAGAAATATGATATAAAATAAAGTATTCCATATCCCAAAGTTCTATGAAAAAAGGTGGGAGCCCCTATTTAAAAGATAAAAAAGAAAAATTAAGAAATAATAAAAAAAGAGGTGCAGTTTGTTTGTTTGGCAAGTCAGATGGAAAGGTTTCCATTTCCTAGGCAAATCATCATAGGTGAGGGTAAAGTTTACTGAAAAAAGACTTCCTGGATTAGATTGTGTATAGAACATTATTAAAACAATCATAATGTTCAAGTCTAGAATACTAAGCAATATGGTAATGAGCACTGTAAAAGGAGTCTACATCATAAAGTATTGTCTAACAAGTCTTGAACATCCAGATTCCTTTCCTGAAAGCAAATTGAAATTATGGGTATTATGATATAACAGGAAAGTAGCCTGAAAATAAGTTGCAATGACATATTTAAAGAATGAGCACTTTAGCAAGAGTCTATGGCTTGCACTTACCTATTCCAATGGTATCTGTGGACATAAACGTTAGATCATATTAGCAGGCATAATCAAATGAAAAAATGAATAGATTATAATATTTGTCAAGACATTATATTTTGAGCACTGTATTTTAAGTCTAATATAACCCTGCAATGCAAAACTAGGGTGACCAACCTATATCTCCAAGAACCACTGTGAACAAAAATGATTAAAGAGTTATTATAGATATATTAAAATTAAGACACTAAAATTATTTTTATTTTGGTTTTTTGTTTGTTTGGGGGCCACATTTGATGGTGCGCAAGGGTTATTCTTGGCTCTATGTTCAGAAATCACTCCTGTCAGGTTTGGGGGACCATATGGGATGCTAGGAATTAAACATTGGTCTGTCCCAGGTTGGTAGTCCTTCCAATATGCTATCACTCTGGCCCCAAGACACTAAAAAATTCTTATAGTGAGCACCATAGTGGGAGTCCATGGCTTCCAAATGCATTCTGCACCTGTTTCTGTGGATAAAAACATTAGAATGCTATTATAGACTTTGTAAAGAGCAGATGATTGAACATCTGCTCAGTCTAAACAGCTGTATCCATTGCTGCAGGTCTCTTTGAATATAAAATAATGTAGGTTTTGTGTTTCTCTTTTTTCACTGTTTCCTTCTCCTCATTATACTCTGAAGCCAAAGGTGTTCACAACAACTACCATTTACCATTGTGTTTCTTTGTTCAGTTATTCTAAATACCACAACATAAGTGTTATCATACTGTATTTATCTTTCTTCTCTGGCTTACTTCATTTAACATATCTTCTAGTTTCATCCATGTTGCTGCAAATTGCATGATTGCATCATTCCTTACAGATATGTAGTATTCCATTGTATATATTACCACATCTTCAAGATCCACTCATCTGTTGTTGGGCATCTAGGTTGATTCCAAGTCTTGGTTATTGAAGGCTGCAATAAATAGCAGTGTGCAGACATTCTTTTGGATGAATGTTTTCTGTCCTGGGGATAGATACCCAAAACAGGATGGCTGAATCATATGGCAGCCCAATTTTGAGTTTAGTGAGAACCCTCCATACTGTTTTCTATAGGAGTTGGATCAGGCAGTGGAGGAGAGTTCCTTTCTCACCACATCCCTGTCAAAAGAGATAGTTCCCATGGAATGTTCTTCCATTTCTTTAGGTCTTCTTCAATTTCTTTCTTAAGGTTTTGAAGTTTTCTTTAAAAAAAAAAACTTTATTGATTGATTGATTCTGGGCCACATCCAGCAGCACTCAGGGGTCACTTCTGGCTCTGCACTCATAAATCGCCTTAGCAGGGTGGGAAATCATATGGAATACCAGGAATCAAACCAGGTTCCTCCCAGGTCAGCTGCATACAAGGCCTGTGCTATTTCTTTGGCCCCTGAAGTTTTTTTGATACAGGTCTCTCTTTTCTCTTATTAGGTTGATTACTAGGTACTTGATAGTTTTTGGACCTATTTTAAATGGAATAGACACTTTGATCTCTCTCCTCTGAATCATTATTTGTATAAAGGAATGCAAATGTCTTTTTTGTGTATTGACATTGTAGCTGGCCTCTTTTCTATATTTGCTTATTGTTTCAAGAAGCTTTTCTGTGGACTCTAGTGTTTTTGATGTATATCATCATGTCATCTGCAAATAGAGATAGTATGATTTCCTCTTTTCCAATTTGGATTCCTTTATTTCCTTCTTTGTCTGATTTCTATTGCTAGGACTTCTAATACTATGTCGAATAATAGTGGAAATAGCTGATATCCTTGCCTCCTGCCTCACCTTAATGGAAAAGATTTCAGTTTTTCGCCATTACGAATAATGTTGGCTGTGAGGTTTTTATAGTTAGCTGTTACTATGTTGAGGAAAATTACTTCCACACCTATTTTGCTGAGGGTTTTTATCATGAATGGCTGTGGGATTTTGTCAAATGCTCTCTTTGCATCAATTGATATAACCATATGTTTTTTTTATCCTTCCTCTTACTGATGTGGTGTTTGATGTTGATTGATTTGTATATATTGAACCATCTTTTTTTTTTTTTTTTTTTTTGGTTTTTGGGTTACACCCTGTGACGCTCAGGGGTTACTCCTGGCTATGTGCTCAGAAGTTGCTCCTGGCTTCTTGGGGGACCATATGGGACACCGGGGGATCGAACAGCGGTCCGTCCTAGGCTAGCGCAGGCAAGGCAGGCACCTTACCTCTAGCGCCACCGCCCGACCCCTATTGAACCATCTTTACATCTCTAGGATGAAACCCACCTAACTGGTCATACTGTATAATCTTTTCTTTTGTATAATCTTTTTTAATCTTTTTCATGTATTATTGAATTCTGTTTGCTAAGATTCTGTTAAGGACTTTTGAATCAATGAATTATTATGCAGCTGTCAGGAGAGATAAAGTCATGAAATTTTCCTATACATGGATGTACATGGAATCTATTATGCTGAGTGAAATAAGTCAGAGGGAGAGAGAAAGACATAGAACAGTATCACTTATCTATAGGTTTTAAGAACAATAAAAGACATTTTTTTGTAATAATTCTCAGAGACCATCAAAATGAGAGCTGGAAGGTCCAGCTCACAATATGAAACTCACCACAAAGAGTGATGAGTGCAGTTAGAGAAAAAACTACACTGACGGGCCGGGCGGTGGCGCTAAAGGTAAGGTGCCAGCCTTGCCTGTGCTAACCTTGGACGGACAGCGGTTCGATCCCCCGGTGTCCCATATGGTCCCCCAAGCCAGGAGCAACTTCTGAGCACATAGCCAGGAGTAACCCCTGAGCGTTACTGGGTGTGTGGCCCAAAAAAAAAAAAAAAAAAAAAAAAACTACACTGACAACTATCATAACAATGTAAATGAATGAGGGAAGTAGAAATTCTGTTTTAAATACGAGGGGTAGGGAAGTGGGAGATTTGGGGCACTGGTGATGGGAATGTTGCGCTGGTGAAGGGGAGTGTTCTTTATAAGACTGAAACCCAACTACAATCATGTTTGTAATCAAAGTGTAAATAGATATAAAATATTCTTATAAAAGAGAAAGTGATCTATTAAACTGTTTATATAAAAGGTGGCTACAGGTATATTTGCTTTAGAGGTCATTTTCCTAAACAAGCGAGGTTATCTAAGTATGATTTAAAAATATTGAAAACTAGTTTATTGGTTGTTCAGCTGAGTTTTGAGCTGTATATTTTCTACGAGAAAGAAGTGCGAGGTCCAGTCTACCTGGAACTTTATGATGTAAAATAAAGTATCTTCATGTGAATGCACTAGCGTCCATACAGTTTGGGAAGAGGAGAGTTATCAAAGAGACTGGAGGGTCCCTGTTCCTGCACAGATACAGACTTGAAATAGCTATGAGAGTCAGATGATTAGGACTGGTGGCGAAACCCAGTAGGAGGTTTACCTTACTCAAATCTAAAATCATTCTCTACAGGAATTGCCAACTTCAATCAGAACATGATATACTGAAGAGTTTCTCTTTCAGATAAGGACTCTGGCCTTTACCTCTTCATAAAGTATCGATTCCTGAGTAATATCAGAATGCTGACTAACATCAAAATGTTGAATTCAAACAACAAAAGTCACACCAGATCATTTGGCAAAATATTTTTTGTTGTTGTTGTTGTGTGTTTTTGAGCTATATCCAGCAGTGGTCAGGCATTACTCTTTGCTCTGTACTTAGAAATCACTCCTGACAGGCTCTGGGAACCATATGGGATGCTGGGAATCAGTCCTGGGTTGGCCACATGCAAGGCAACACCCTACCTGCTTGCTATTGCACTGGCCCCTTATTGTTTCCATTTTAAATGCAAATAAAATAGGTCTATCAAGAAAGGGGTAGACCTATAAACATTTTGCATATTTATATATGCAGATGGGGGATGTAATCAAACCCAGGGTCTCAAATGAGAAGCACATGCTCTACCACTGAGCTATAGTCAAGAATGAATATATTCTTATAGTGGAGCATATATATAATTATGTTTATATGTATATGGAGTGCATATGTGTAGTAAAGCAGCCCTTAGGATGGGCTTGGATGGTGGAGATGGAGGCCTTTGTCCTTAGGTCCCGGCCACGTGGCTCCATCCCCCAATAATTGGGGGGTCATCAACTTCAGGTGGTTGCAGCGGCAATCAGACTCACTCAGACAGGCTTCATGAGATATAACATCACATGTGTGGCTTATATCATAAACCTATTTAAGCATTTGCCATTCTTGGCTTGCCCTGCATCTTAACTTCTTTCATCCATGTCTCCTCCAACTTCCATCCTGGCAAAAGACCCTAATCCCTTGGGTCCAAGGCCTTATCTAACCTTCCCAAGACCCCTCCCAGGAATGGGCGGGGCCCAAGACACCTCCCAGAGATGGGCATGTTCTTGCAGGTTTTTACACCTAAATCCAGGGTGGAGTCATAAATATGTACATATATGTCTTTAGATAGTGGCTATTTAAACACTTTTGTTTAAAACAGAGATAGTATATAGATAAGGTACTTGCCTTGCACATGGCTGACTTTGTTTCAATCATATTGTCCCCTGAGCCCACCAAGAGTGATCCTTGAGCACAGATCTAGGAGTAAGCCCTGGACACTGCAGAGTGTGGCCCAAAGACAAAAAAGACTAAAATAAATTTAAAAATAAAAAATATAAAAAAAAAAAAAAACACCACCTGGAAAATAAAGGACCCTGATCCTGAACAAAGTCTAGAGTTGATCCCATGACAGTATGCTCCAAGGACGGAGAAACCCCATATCACTTAGGCCAAGTGAATTCCTTTTCGAATGACCCCAATATTTACTGTGCCAGGGCAGGAGGGAAAAAAAACAAATACAAAAAAGCACAAAACCTTGGTTATTTTTTATATAAATATATATTACCTTTATTTATTATTGTTATTATTATTTTTGATTTACCTATCTATTTTGGTCGATTTCTCTGTTTGGGTGCGATTATTGAAAGTGTTGTCCCCAATTATACTTACTTTTTTTTCTCTCTTCCTTTCTTCTCTTTCGTTATGTGCTATGCCATGTTTCTCAATTCAAGACCATGGCGTGATTTTTGTTTGTCTGTTTTTGTTTTTGTTTTTGTTTTTGTTGGTTGGTTTGTTTTGTCTGTTCTTTGAGGTGCTTATCGATATAGCTGGAGCCCTCACTGGATATTTGATACTTCTTTTGGTACTAGTGGAGTGTTTCACCTTCTTTTTCTCCATCTCCCAAATTGATGATAAGAGCCTTTAGAAGGACTTCGCCCATTTTCGGGGTATTAGACTCTTACCCCAGTTTATCACTTTTCTCTTTTTCAAACAAAACCACGCATCTTGAACTAGCTAGTCCTGCCTCCAGTTAGAGGGGGAAATAAGGGAGGCATCAAGACCAAACAGGTGCAAGACTAAGTAGTGGGTTGGATACAGAGGGGACCACATATTCTAGCCGCCCTGGGGTGAGGGAAAAGGAAATGGGAGGTAGGACAGAAACGGAGGTGTAGGGAGGACAATTTGGTGATGGGAATCCCCCCTGATTTTATGTAAATATGTACCTAAAATATTATTGTCAACAATATGTAAGCCACTATGATCAAAATAAAAATTAAAAAAAAATATAAACATGTTCACACATCAGCACCTACATGATGGGTACTTATACATGTGTAGTATGTTTTTGTTTTTAGAATAATATACATATGATACACACGTAGGGTCCAGAAGTACATTACTGGCTTATAAAGAATGATTGTCTTTAGGAAGTGAGACTAAATTAGTGTAAATATTTTTCACTCTTTCTGTATACTAACTAATTTAAAATAATTTTTCTTTTAACAAGAATTATAGTTCTAAAAATATTTCAAAGTGGTAAAATTAAGGAACCAGAGAGATAGTATAGCAGGTAAGACACTTGCATGTGGCTGACCAATGTCCTGCATCTCATACGGTCCCAAGAACTCTGCCAGGAGTAATTCCTTAGTGCTGACCCAGGAATAACCCCTGAACATTGCCAGGTATGGCTTCAAAACAAAACAAAAGCAAAACAAAATAACAACAACAAAAAATGGCAAGATTATTTTTTTGTTTTGTGGCTTATTTGGTAGGGGTACAGGGTCTTCCCAAAGATGTTAGGGCCCTGGGCCACTCCAGTCCCTAGAACCTTAAATGTTTTTAAAGAATTATTTTCTCTGGTGCCATTTACTTAACTGGCATAATTAATTTTTGTTTTGGGTGTATTCATTAGACACAATTTACTATAATTGATTAGGTTTCTGCTTTCTTAGAAAAAATTTAATCCAGTTGGACCAGTTGAAATTAAGTTAATATAACCCTTGGGTGTTCCAGGATTTTGTTTATTTTTTAATTTATTTTAATAATATTTTTATTTGAAGCTGGAGCAGTAGTGCAAGAAGTAGGGCATTTGCCTTGTATGCGCTGACCTAGACAGACCGAGATTCCATCCCCTGGCATCCCATATGGTCCCCCAAGTCAGGAGCAATTTCTGAGAGCAGAGTCAGAAATAACCTCTGAGTTTCATTGGGTATGGCCCAATAAAACAATAAACAAAAATCTTTATTTAAGCACCATGATTACAAACATGTTCTTAATTGGTGTTCAGCCATAAAATGTATGCACACCATTTACCAGTACAACTTTCTCACCACCATTGTTCCCCCACTCCCTAACTCCCCACTCCCACTGTTCTGCTTGTCTTTAAAACAAGCATTGTATTTCTCTATCATTGTCATGATAGCTGTCAGTGTAGTTATTTCTCTAACTGCAATTACCATTCTATGTGATAAGTTCCATATCATGGGCTGGTCCTTCTAGCCCCTATCTCTATTGTCTTTGGGTGTTGTTATTATTATAAGTCTTTTTTTTCCCTTACATCCCACAGATGAGTGACACTATTCTGTGCTTATCTCTCTCCCTCTGACTTATTTCACTCAACATAATAATCTCCAAATCCATCCATGTATAAGCAAATTTCGCGACTTCATTTTTTCCCCTAAAAACTGCATAGTATGGGCCCGGAGAGATAGCACAGCGGCGTTTGCCTTGCAAGCAGCCGATTCAGGACCAAAGGTGGTTGGTTCGAATCCCGGTGTCCCATATGGTCCCCTGTGCCTGCCAGGAGCTCTTTCTGAGCAGACGGCTCAGGAATAACCCCTGAGCACCGCCGGGTGTGGCCCCAAAACAAACAAACAAAAAAAACCTGCATAGTATTCCATTGTATAGATGTACCACAGTTTCTCTAGCCACTCAACCTGTTGTTAATCACATGAGTTGTTTCCAGATTCTGGCTATTGTAAATAGAGCTGCTATTAACTTAGGAGTGAAGAGGGCATTATTATATTGTCTTTTTGTGTTCCTAGAGTATATCCCTAGGAGTGGCATTACTGGATCATATGGGAGCTCAATGTCAAGTTTTTTAAGGAATATCCATATTTGCCCATGGCAAATATTATACTCAATGGAGAAAAACTATAAGCCTTTCCCCTAAGATCTGGCACAAAATAAGGCTGCCCCTCTTGCCACCCCTATTCAACATTGTACTAGAAGTACTTGCCATAGCAATTAGGCAGAAAAAAAATATATAAAGCAAAGGGAAAAAAATCAAGCTTTTACTGTTTACAGATGACATTATACTATACTTAGAAAATCCTAAAGACTACCAAAAAGCTCCTAGAAACAATAGATTCATATAGCAAAGTGGCAGGCTACAAAATTAATATAAAAAAATCAATGGTTGGCTGGTCCAAGTGCAGTGGTGTTTACAATTAACTGATCACAGCCAGTTACAGATTTCTTTGTTTCTTCTCCACTCCCACTGCTTCTTCACTTGACTAGCCTAAAAAAAAATCAATGGTCTTCTTAAACATAAATAATGATAGAAAAGACATCTTCAAAGAGGAAATATCACTTATTCAAACAAGTGGAAGCAGAGATAAACAACTGAGACTACATTAAACTGAGAAGCTTCTATACTTCAAAGAAACAGTGACTATAGTAAAAATGTCACCTATGGAATGGGAAAACTACTCACACAACACCCATCAAATAAAAGGTTAATATCTATGATACACAGGTACTGACAGAACTTAAGAAATAAACATCGAACCACATCAAAAAATGTGGAGAAGAAATAAACAGACATTTCCTCAAAGAAGAAATACAGATGGTCAAAGGCACATGAAAAAATGCTCCACATCACACTAATCATCAGGAAGATTCAAATCAAAGTAACAATGGTATATCATCTCATACCAGAGACTGGCACACATCACAAAAAAAAAAAAAAAAAAAAAAAAAAAGCAAGAACAACCAATGCTGGTAGGGATGTGAGGAGAAAGAATGATTCAGTACTGGTGGGAATGCCTCTAATCTAGCCTTTCTAGTCCTTTAAAATCTGGACATTGAGGGGCTAGAGCAGTGGCACAAGAGGTAAAGCGTCTGCCTTGCAAGTGCTAGCCTAGGACAGACCGTGGTTTGATTCCCCCATGTCTTATATGGTCCTTCCAAGCCAGGAGCGATTTCTGAGCACATATCCAGGAGTAACTTCTGAGTGTCAAATGGGTATGGCCCAAAAAACAAAACAAACAAACAAAAAAACCCTAGACATTGAGCTCCCATATGATCCAGCAATACCACTCCTAGGAATATTCTCTGGAAATATATATTATATATATAATAATAATAATAATAATAATGCTCTCTGTACTCCCATGTTCAGAGCAATGCTATTTACAATAGCCAGAATTTGGAAACAGTTCAAATACCCTACACCAGATGAGTGGCTAGAGAAACTGTGGTATATCTATACAACAGAATAATACTATGCAGCTGCTAGAAAAAAATGAAGTCATGAAATTTGCCTACACATGGATGGAGACTATTATATTGAGTGAAGTAAGTCAGAGGGAGAGAGAAAAACACAGAACAATCTTACTCATATGTGGAATTTAAGAATAATTAAAAGGCAGTATAATAATAATACCAGAATAAATAGAGATGAGGTCTGGAAGGACCAGCTCATGATATGAAGATTATCACAAAGTGGTAAGTGCAATTAGAAAAATAACTACACTAACAACTATCATAATAATTATAGAGAAATACAATGTCTGTCTCAAAGAGACAGTATTTTATGGCTGAAACCCAATTATAAACATGTTTGTAACCATGATGCTTAAGTAAAAAAAATTATAAAAAAAATATGGAGTCCTGAGGTCCAGGAATTTCAAACTCTGTGGCTGATATTGTGAATATAGTTTTGGTTGCCAGAACTTAAATAAATAATAATAAATAAAATAAAAGCATTTACTAAATGGCAATACTATTATTTATGTTATTAATGCCAATAGGGGTTCCCAATGACTTACTCGAAATGGGGTGTGAGCAGCAGTCCCAAAAATGGAATCTGCCACTTTCTCTCTACCCACCTCTGCCACCTGGGGAAATAAATGACTGGGGAGATCTAGGATTGTAGGCCTTGATCTTAGCAGGCATGGAAATTCAATCCTAGACCTCAGCCAGGCCTTGTAGGTCTGTTGCCTTTATCTCAGAAAAGAATTTCAGGAGACTAGCAGTGAAGGATAAACAGGTTTTGCTGAAAAATTCTGAGGAAAGAGAAAGTGAAATGCTCAAGAGAGAGCTCGGGCTTGTCCAAAGGCTGAAAGAAGCCCAGGACACATCCCAGTGGGAACAGCATGAAAGTGCACATACCACAAGAGGAGATATGGGGACATGTGTGATCAGGTAGCATGTAGGTATGCTTCCTTTCTTTGTTCTGAGTTATTTCTTTCTTTTTTTTTTTTTTGGGGCCACACCCAATTGATGCTCAGGGGTTACTCCTGGCTAAGGGCTCAGAAATTGCCCTTGGCTTGGGGGGACCATATGGGACGCTGGGGGATCCAACTGCAGTCCTTCCTTGGCTAGCGCTTGCAAGGCAGACACCTTACCTCTAGCACCACCTCACCGGCCCCTGTTCTGAGTTATTTCTATAGCATTTTCCCAACTGCCCTATGTGGGTTTTTTTTTTTATCTAGGCAAGAGTCCTGTTAGGATGGTGTCATGGAGTAGTGAATCATCTTCTTTGACATTCTTTTGCTGGACTTTGCTCATGCTGGAGCATCTCTGGTTCCAACTTCTCTGGGTCTGTAGTGGCACCAGGTGACTCATCAGTGACAAATTCCTCCAAATCCTATCTCAGTTTTGGGGTTTTTTGGGGGTTGCGGGTTTTTTTGTTTTTTTTTTGGGGGGGGCTACACCAGCTGTACACAGAGGTTACTCTTGGCTCTGTGCTCAGAAATCACTCCTGGAAGCCTTTTGGGACCATATAGGATACTGGGGATCAAACCCGGGTCAGTCCTGGGTCTGCTGCGTGCAAGGCAAACACCCTACCACTCTGCTATTGCTCCAGCTTCCCCATCTCAGTTTTATTACACCTCAACTATTAATTGCTGTGGTGGGGGTTCTTCCCTACCTACCTGCCTGCCTCATTATTATATTATCATCTTCTTCGCCATCAATCTGTAATAGTTGATGAAGGACAGTAGATTTTACATAATATATGTTTCAACCATACTGCATTTGTACGCATATATTATACATGTTATATATACTTTAAAGAATAAAATACAAAATTTTTTTTGGGGGGTCACACCCAGCAGTGCTCAGAAATTGTTCCTGGCAGGCTCGGGGGACCATATGGGATGACGGGATTTGAACCCATGACCTTTTGCATGAAAGGCAAACGCCTTACCTCCATGCTATCTCTCCGGCCCCTTAAAATACAAATATTTAAGTTAATCAAAATGCAAACCTTTCTGCAATTGGGCTTTTTGAGTGCCATGCCCATGGAAGCACCTCACGTACAGAAAGATGCTAACCTCACAGCTCCTGAGAAATGTCAACCCGATCAATCTACCGCCATGAGGCGAAAGAATCAGTCATTTTGTTGAAAATAGAAACTATGAAGTAAAAGCCAAATTGGCACATGACAAATGTCTGCATCTATCGTTTATCTGGAGAAAACCAAAAAGAAAAAGCGCCTTCAGAATTTCAAAATGAGAAGAGGAATTACTGATACCCAAATCCACATTTCCTTTTTGGTGGCATGCTCCAGCCAAGCCTGGCGCTAAACCGAGTAGGCGATTTCACTTCATCATCGCTTCACAAAAGACTCCCAAATTCACTGCAGCAGACTAGGCGAAATAAAAATGTTAACTACATCCTGGCTGGGAGGGGACTGAAGCCTCCACGCTCAATCAAAGGTTTGCAATAATAGGATTCATTTAAAAAAAAAAAAAAGTGGTAGGGGAGACAGATGGGATTAGAAAATGTTGCAGTGAAGACTCTGGAATGAGATGAGATCACAGCACCAGCCTGGCTTTTGTGAACCTGCACAATGATTCTCCAGCCAGACTGGATTAGGAAACCTCGCCACTAAAGGATTCAGAGAGAGGCCTCCAGTTCCCAGGCACTTTGAGGGAGAGAAGGTTGAAAGGATGCATCAGATCTACAGCTGCAGTGATGAAAACATCGAAGTTTTCACCACGGTGATTCCTTCCAAAGGTGAGCAAAATTACCCTTGACCTTTCCTTCCTTTCCTACCTTCCTTTCCTGACCTCTTAGGCAAGCAGGTAGGGAAGGCCAGTCCATTGCTGTTTTACTGCTTTCCCTGAAGGTCCCCAGGTGCTAATGGGTTCTGTTTTGATGGTATTTTGTTGTTTCTGAATAGGAGGCTCCTGTGGATGACCATCAATCATTGAGAAATAATCTATCAAGGGGGATCTGGGAGTAGTTAAAGCATGCCAGTTTGTCTCATTCAACAGGGCAACCCTGAATGCAGAACTAAAGCAAGTGGCAGCAAGCCATTTTCTTAAGAAACAGATAAAAATTCCCAGGCTGCTTGACAAATTCTTCCCTCTTCTTAGCAAGCAATCCAGTTCTGGAAAGGAGAACCAAATGGATCAAAAGCATGATTTCTAACTATACTATAAAATGTAAGGAGAAATACTGGCAGGGACCTGAAGTCCAGTGATATGGTCAAGAATGCCCTGATCATGGGGCCAGAGAGATAGCACAGTGGTAGGGCGTTTGCCTTCCATGCAGCTGATCCAGGACGGATGGTGGTTCGAATCCCGGCATCCCATATGGTCTCCCGAGCCTGCCAGGAGTGATTTCTAAGCGCAGAACCAGGAGTAACCCCTGAGCGCCGCGGGGTGTGACCCAACATAAACAAAGAAGAATGACCTGACCTAGGCTATCCTATAAACATAAGCCTGAAAACATATCCCAGGACCAGGTTCCCAAACAACCTGGAACTATCACATGCTTCCTTGCTCCCAAGTGGGGTTTGGGAATCCTTGAGTGAGGTACGTAGTACACATTCCAAGAAGGGCTATGTGTGAGAGCTCAGATGGCTCCTGGGATGTCACTGAACAGTCCCCCTCATTTCCTTCACAGCTCAGCCTCTATCCTACATGCCTCTTTCCTCTCTCTGCAACCCTTGCTTTCCCTGGAAAGCTGAGACTTTGCTCCTGGCCTGATTGTCAGATTTGAATGCAATGGGCTGGATCTTTTCTGGTATGGTGACTCCCTATTCAAATAATACCTTTCTTCTTCTTGTGACAGCCACAGAGAAATCTACTCACAGCCTGTGAAGGGGATAGGGTGTTAGGGGGAGTGGGAGAAAGGGCACAGTAAGATACTTAGCCTGACCAGTAAGTAAATTAAGCTTAAGATATATATTGCCAGAGTGGGGGGAAAAAAAAGAGCTAGGAGTCAGCCTGCAAGCAAGAGTTGGAACTTTTTATAGAGAAAACTCAGAAGCATCCCTGGAATTTCTACGTTTACATTCTGACCAGGCAATTCAACTTCTCTGTCTCTGAATGCTTACAGCAGCATTGATTCTACAAGGGCAAAATTGACAATAATCAGTGTCCATGAAAAGGGGAGGTTATAAAGTATGGTGCCATTGTATTGTGGAATACTTCACAGCAGTCAAACAGGGATAAAATAGATCTAATGTGTATAGATAGAATGCAAAAGCAGCATGTAGAGTGAAAATTAAATAGACTGAAAAATAATGCACTTGTGCTAGCTTTTATTTCATTTGAAAATGCAAAAAAATACAATAAAATTTTTTATTTCTTTTTATTTTAATCCTCTAAATTTGTTTTCTTTCTAAACCGAAATCAGAAGCAAATGTGGAAATTGTTAAAATATAACTAGTTGTTTTTTTCATTGAAAATGTTTAAAGTAAGAAAAATATCAAAGCCAAATGATCCCCTTAATTAAAAAATCACGAGCAAGGCCATGCTTCACCGGAATATAATCATTCTGAATAAAATTTTTGATTCATATGTTTAACATAATGAGTAAGATACTGCCTCTACTTCTGCTGTATTACCTAGCCTGTTTCTACTGTTTTCACCACTAGAAAAGGGGAAATGAGGGGGCAAAGCAATAGCACAGAGGGTAGGGTGTTTGCCTTGCATGCGACTGATCTGAGTCCAATTTTCTGCGTCCCATATGGTCCTCCAAGCCTGTCAGGAGTGATTTCTGAGCACAGAGCCAAAAGTAACCCCTCCCCCCAAAGAAAGAAAAGTGAAAACTAGAATTTACCTCTCAGCATTGTTATGAGGAATAAGTTTCTTTCTTTTTCTTTTTTTTTTTTTTTTGGTTTTTGGGCCACACCCGTTTGGTGCTCAGGGGTTACTCCTGGCTATATGCTCAGAAATTGCCCCTGGCTTGGGGGGACCATATGGGACGCCGGGGGATCGAACCGCAGTCCGTCCTACGCTAGCGCTTGCAAGGCAGACACCTTACCTCTAGCGCCATCTTCCCAGCCCCCGCTATATTCCTTTCTTACCATTTTATTCCAGGCCTCTTCCTGGAATTAAGTCAAGTTTTTTTTCTATATCCACAGATTTCACTGCTCAGAATAATATTTTCCGAAGTATTTGCAGTCTTACATGACCCAATACATACTTGAAGTCCCCGTCTTCTTTATATTCTCCCCCTTTTTTATTTTTTAGGGTTGCACCCTGGGATGCTCAGGGGTTACTCCTGGCTATACACTCAGAAATCGCTTGTGACTTGGGGGACCATATGGGATGCCACAGGATCGAACCTAGGTTCGTCCTAGGTTAGCGTGTGTAAGGCAGATGCCCTACCACTTGCACCATCACTCCAGCCCCTATTTTTTCCTTATTTTGTCTTCTCCCAAGTGCAACAAGATGCACACTCAGTAAAAGAGATAGAATTTGCTCTTCATGAGAGAGGAAGGATCTCTAACCCTTGACTCATCATGTTCCAAATGTTTCTGTTTAGACATGTTTATTCACATTGCAATGACCCAAGCATTGTCTGAGCACAGTTCAGCAGGGCGCAGTATGGTTAAGAGTGTAGGCTTTTTACTCTACAATCAACTTTGGGATTCTTTTAATCTCAGTACTTCTTACTATAAGGTAAAAATAGTGAAGTGCACCTACCTTATAGAGTTGTGAGGAGTAAAAAAATATAAGTAAGCCATAGCATGGTAAAACTCCATATGAACAACTTTATATTTCCCTGTTGTACTATATTCCACTTTCAGATATATACAAGCAGATATGCATTGGATTCAACTCAAAAATTAATGTTTTTAGATTAGCCACTTAATGCCTCACAGAAATATAGCAACAGCAAATGTTATGATGTTTTTATATAGTTTAAACACACAAGACTGTAACTAAAGACAAGTATTTAATTTTACTCTCTAGAGTGAACTAAAGAAGCTTTTTAAGGTAAATATTTCACAGACCTAATTCACAGTAATTAAAAAGATAAAAGTTGTGGTTTTACCAAGAAGTTGTCCTAGAAGTTATTTCCTGAAATACACCAGAGTGGTATAAATCTAGGGTGAACAGCACCACAGCAAGCAAAAAAGCCATAGGGATAAGCAATAATGGGAAGGAGTTGAGGAAGGCAAGAAGGGAAAACTCCAGAGAGCCTAATAGAATTGGATTCAGTCAGTCCACAGAGTGTCCAGAAATTAACTCTTCCTTCCACTAACTTTCACCAATTCCTAGGAACATATTCTTTGTCTTTACTCTTTTGTCTTTAGTTAGAATAGATCACTGAATACACAGTCTTCAGAGATAAGTGTCATTATTAGTTTACAGACAGAAAAAAGAGGTGTATGTAATTAGCCTGAGTCAAGCTCAGATACACACCGAAGTAAAGGAGCTAAGAACCCAGGCTATTATCTGTCCTGGTTTCTTTGCATACAGGTGCCACACAGAAAATAACAACAATCTAACACCTATCAGAGCATTTGATATGTGACAGGAAATCATTTCAGTTCTCAGCAAGGCAGTGAGTAGAGATTTAAGTGTGAAGTAAAGTATTCTAGAAGCAATGTAAAGAGAGCTAAAGAGGTAACTGTGTATTTACCTTATGTAGACAAGGTAGATGCCTGGTTATATCTATTCCCAAGCAAGTAGTATTTCTTTATGGGCAATTGATTTTCTAAAATTTTTATGTGTGCAGTAAGGTTTTATTGGTCTTTGGGCCACACCCAGCAGCGCTCAGAGGTTACTCCTGACTCTGTGCTCAGAAATCGCTCCTGACAGACTCAGGGACCATATCAGATGCCAAAAATCGAATCCAGGTTCATCCTGAGTTGTCCACATTCAAGGCAAATGCCCTACAGCTAGGTTATTACTTTGATCCAAATATTATCTCAGTTTTATTACTTAACCATTTGAAGTGTATGGCACTAAAGTGACATTACATATTTTGTGAAACCAAAGCTTTTCATCATTCCAAACAGAAATTCTATAACCAAAGACAACTCCCAGTTTCCCCTCTTTAATTCCAGCTCCTACTAACTTTTATTGATTCCATGTCTATAGACTTCCACTTTAGGTGCCTCATATATGTGGACTCATAATATTTGTATTTTTGTCTGTCTTAATTTCAATGTTCTCTAGATCTATTCATGTTGTAGCATATGTTTTATTGTTTGTTTGTTTGTTTTGTTTTGTTTTGGTTTGGTTTGGGGGCCACACCTGGCGGCACTCAGGGATTATGTCTTGCTTTGCACTCAAAAATATCTCCTGGCAGGCTATGCTAGGGATCTAACCAAGGGTCTGTCCCAGGTCAGCAGTGTGCAAGGCAAATGCTGTACCACTATGCTATTGCTCAGGTACACATTTTTGTTTTTTAAGACTGAATAGTATTCCAGTGTATGAAACAATAACATATTTTGTTTATTATGTTCATTGATGACAAGGTGATTTCCATCTTTTGCAAGTGAATGATACTGTTAAGAACTATGGTGCTCTCCTATTGTAATTATGTATTTAAACAATAAAAAAAAAAAACCTCCATTGCTCTCAATGCCCTATCTCTTCTACCCATCCCCCATCCCCTGGTCTTCTTTTCCCCTGCCTCACTCTAAGCATAAGCTCTTTCAATATTATTTTATATCTCCATCAACCTTACAGGCAATGTCTAAAGCCATGTCTTTATCTCTCTTTGCAGTGTCCAGTCCAGCCAGAAGAAGAGTCAAAAGCTCTCAACACCTCTTGGCCAAGAATGTAAGAAACCTCTTTTGATCTTTCTGATTAACTTTCTTTTATTTTTTTTTTTCACTCTCTGCCCTGCTCTCAGTAACAAGAAGAGTTTCCACATTCCATCTTGTAATTGTTTCCTTTTATGTTCTTTTTTTTTTTTTTTTTTTTTTTTTTGGTTTTTTTGGGCCACACCCGGTAACGCTCAGGGGTTACTCCTGGCTATGTGCTCAGAAGTTGCTCCTGGCTTGGGGGACCATATGGGACACCGGGGGATCGAACCGCGGTCCGTCCAAGGCTAGCGCAGGCAAGGCAGGCACCTTACCTTTAGCGCCACCGCCCGGCCCCCTCCTTTTATGTTCTTCACTTAACCAAAAGAATTAGTCAGTATTAACCAAATATCAAACAGTTCAAAATTCCTCCCTGTCTGACAGTTACTTAACCCCAGATATAGAGGGTAAATATCAAATATATAATTTATTTAAATAAATACTATAATGTGGTAGCAACATTTTTAATCTAGGTATTAACTTACTTTGAAAGTAATTGTTGGGGCCGGGCGGTGGCGCTGGAGGTAAGGTGCCTGCCTTGCCTGCGCTAGCCTAGGACGGACCGCGGTTCGATCCCCCGGCGTCCCATATGGTCCCCCAAGAAGCCAGGAGCAACTTCTGAGTGCATAGCCAGGAGTAACCCCTGAGCGTCACAGGGTGTGGCCCAAAAACCAAAAACAAAAAAACAAAACAAAACAAAACAAAAAAACAAAAAAAAAGAAAGTAATTGCAATATACTGTGTTTTAGCATAATATGTAAAAGCATAATGAGTTTATTTACACAAAATACTATTACTTCCTTTTGGATTCATTCCTTGGTGCATAGATTGTGAAACAGATTCAACAGGTAAAAAGATAGGAGCAATTTCATTCATTCATCCAACTACCCACTATTCATTCATCTATTTATCCAGTAGTTGCATTTCTACTATGTGTAATCAATACTATCTGAGATGCAGAGGATATATTGATTTCTAAAAATCAGATTTCTGCCCCAGTCTTTTCACATATTGCTAGGAATTTTGAACAACTGTCAGGCTTTCAGCAGTGCTTTTCATTTACTTCCAATCTCTCTCTCTCTTTTTTTTTTTTTTTTTTTTTTAGTTTTTGGGTCACACCCGGCAGTGCTCAGGGGTTACTCCTGGCTGTCTGCTCAGAAATAGCTCCTGGCAGGCACGGGGGACCATATGGGACACCGGGATTCGAACCAATCACCTTTGGTCCTGTATCGGCTGCTTGCAAGGCAAACGCCGCTGTGCTATCTCTCCAATATCTTTGTCATTGGTTTTCATATTAAGTTTATTTTTCATCTATCTTTTACTACTTTAATTGATTGGAAGGAGAACTGAGCCATAGTATGTAGTGCTCAGGAACTTCTCCCAGCTTGTGCTTGTGGGTCCTCCCTATGTTACTCCAGGGGCCTTGAATGCTAGGGATCACCAAGGCCCCTGCATGCAAATAAGTCACTACTTTAGAAAGCAATTAGTATTACTTTCAAAACTATATTTAGTGATGCTATGGATAATTTATTCTATATTTAGGTTATATACATATTTATGTGCAGATACATATATACACATTTGTCTATCTGAAGGCTGTCAATGCATCTTTGTATATTGTTTTGTTTGTTTAGGGGCTATACAAGGTAGTGCTGAGACTGGTCCCAGAATGCTACTGAAGGTTTGCTACCCCAGTTCTCATATACTATAGTGTACCAATGTTGACAATATTTGGCAATTTGATAGGTAAAAAAATCTGCTTTGGGGCCCGAAGAGATAGCACAGTGGTGTTTGCCTTGCAATCAGCCAATCCAGGAACTAAGGTGGTTGGTTTGAATCCCGGTGTCCCATATGGTCCCCCATGCCTGCCAGGAGCTATTTCTGAGCAGATAGCCAGGAGTAACCCCTGAGCGCCGCCAGGTGTGGCCCAAAAACCAAAACAAACAAACAAACAAACAAACAAAAAATCTGCTTTAATTTAGGTTTCCTAATTATGTTTTTTTTTTTTGTTTTTTTTTTTTTTTTTTGGTTTTTGGGCCACACCCTGTGACGCTCAGGGGTTACTCCTGGCTATGGGCTCAGAAGTTGCTCCTGGCTTCTTAGGGGACCATATGGGACGCCGGGGGATCGAACCGCGGTCCGTCCTAGGCTAGCGCAGGCAAGGCAGGCACCTTACCTCCAGCGCCACCGCCCGGCCCCCTAATTATGTTTCTTAATTATCATTATAACTTCATCTTTTCATTGATTTTTTTAAATTATCTTTTTTTTTTTTTTGGTTTTTGGGCCACACCCGGTAACGCTCAGGGGTTACTCCTGGCTATGTGCTCAGAAGTTGCTCCTGGCTTGGGGGACCATATGGGACACCGGGGGATCAAACCGCGGTCCGTCCAAGGCTAGCGCAGGCAAGGCAGGCACCTTACCTTTAGCGCCACTGCCCGGCCCCTTAAAATTATCTTATTATTTTTCCTATAGGCTTCTTATTAGTGGCTTACTGTAAATGACATGTGAGGGGCAAAAGAGATAACTTACTGGTTATAGTGCAAGCATTGCTTGTAGGATGGTCGTGATTCAATTCCCAGCACTAAATGATCCCTGAGCAACCCATAAGTACCACGTCCTCAGCCCTGAGCAATTCCAGGTATAAACCTCCAAACTAATGGACAATGGAGTATATTTTATACATAGAAGATGAGAAGAGCTTTTCATGGGTAGAAATGATCTCTGTTGTAGGACCTGAAAACTTAATTCTAGAACAAAAATCCTTAAAGAAAATGCCCTAACTTCTGAGAAGCAGTAATATTAGCAAAACACAGAAAAGAAAGATGGTATATAGATAATTTAGTGTTTCCAACATACCATTCTGTCAAAGGCTTAAATTTACCAGTTCTCTGGATTTGAATGTGCCTCAAATTATTTATGACTTAGGGAAGACTTGTGAAGTAGAGAGTAATTAGTTCTTAACCAAAATCTTTTTTTGTTTTGGGTTTTTTTTTGGTGTTTTGTTTTGTTTCGTTTGGTTTGGTTTGGTTTGGTTTTTGGGCCACACCCGGCGTGCTCAGGGGTTACTCCTGGCTGTCTGCTCAGAAATAGCTCCTGGCAGGCACGGGGGACCATATGGGACACCGGAATTCGAATCAACCACCTTTGGTCCTGGATCGGCTGCTTGCAAGGCAAATGCCGCTGTGCTATCTCTCCGGGCCCTTTGTTTTTTTTTTTTGTTTTGTTTTGTTTTTTAATTAATTATTTTTTTTTTGGTTGTGGGTCACACCCGGCAGCGTTCAGGGGCAACTCCTGGCTCCACGCTCAGAAATCGCTTCTGGCAGGCTCGGAGGACCATATGGGATGCCGGGATTTGAACCAATAACCTTCTGCATGAAAGGCAAACGCCTTACCTCCATGCTATCTCTCTGGCCCCATCTTAACCAAAATCTTACCTTGATTTTTTTTTAATTTGGATTTGAAAGGTCCACACCTGCAGTATTTTTTAGTCACATCTGGGAGGTCATGTGGAATGCCTCTGAGACAGAGGAAGTTTGAAAAAAGCTTTTAAGATGAAAACGAGGGACTGAGGAGATAGTCCAATGGTCATGGGCACCTGCACTAGGATGATTTTGATTACTGGAAGTCCTCAAGCAACACTGAGGTGGTCCTGGTGCTCCCCTGTGTAGCTGGGCCTGAGTAGCAATGCAACCTCAGCCCTTGCACTGCACCACCTAGCCCGGTTGACCTCAGAGCACTGTTTGGGGACCCATTACATTATTATATAATATTAAATATTATAATATAACATAATTCCATAACTAGTATATAATAACAACATTATTATTTTAGAAGATGAAAAGGAGGGGGCCAGGCGGTGGCGCTGGAGGTAAGGTGCCTGTCTTGCCTGCGCTAGCCTAGGACGGACCAAGGTTCGATCCCCCGGCGTCCCATATGGTCCCCCAAGAAACCAGGAGCAACTTCTGAGCGCATAGCCAGGAGTAACCCCTGAGCGTCACAGGGTGTGGCCCAAAAACAAACAAACAAACAAAAAAAAAAAACCAAGAAGATGAAAAGGAAGTCATTAGATTTTATAGCAATAGAGTTCTAGGGAAGAAATTTTTCAAGGGATTTAAAACCTAAACAAAAATTTAGAACCTAAACAACTCTGAACAATGGAGGTGAAACCACCAGAATTTATCCTAACAATCTCAGGGCACAATCTAGCCTCCTGGATGCTTCAGAGTTTTCTGGGAGTGGACATTGTTAAGAAAAATGTTTTGGGCTGGAGTGGTGGTGCTAGAGGTAAGGCAAGCACTAACCTAGGAAGGACCGCAGTTCGATCCCTCGGTGTTCTATATAGTCCCCAAGTCAGGAGTGATTTCTGAGTGCATAGCCAGTAGTAACCCCTCACTGTCACCAGGTGTGGCCTCCCAACAAAACAAAACAAAACAGAAGAAAAATGTCTTCTCTTAAACACATTTACTCAAAGGAAAAAGTGAATGTACATGAAAATCTCTTCTTTCTTCCTCCCTGTCTCCCACCCTTCCACTCCTTCCCTTTCTATCTTCTCCTCCCCGTCTCTGTTATTATTTATTTTGGGGTCACAGTTGATTCACATGAGGGGACTAGTCCTGAATGGTGCTCAGGAGTTACTTCCAACAAAACTGTAGTCTGTAGTACCCAATGGTGGCATGGGTCAAACACAGGTCTCCTTCATGCATTGCAAAGCTTCTTTCTCTTCAACACCTGGGCATCATGTGGACAGCATGTCCTCTCCTCTGGTCTTTCCTTTACTAGAAAAATTAAAGAACAATCCTCATCTGAACATGTTTAGCCACAAACGTTCACTGCAAATAGCTTCATCTGTTGTCCAACCATGCTACCAATCCACTGGGCAGCTGATTGTCCCCAATTGGAACCTAATGACCTTGGCTGCTAACTCTGTCAAGATATGGTTGATGGCAGACACCCAGATTCTGTATTTTCCTGGCTCATGGCACCACTTGTAATTCTGAAGCCCAATAGCAGTTTCATTTTCTAGCCCATGTTCTAATCTAACCCAAGTTTTTTTTCACTGTCTGACATTAACTGGAGAGGGGAAGGCAGGTGCCAAAGCTTTCTTGTCAGCACTCGATTCAACTGCTGAGCTGCTAATGTGGGCCTGAGTCATGGTGCCAGATGGAAGGGAGGAAAAAGCCCACCCATCTTTCCTCTTTTCAGGTAGTGATAGAATCAGAGCTCTGCACCCCAAGGACCCTGGACTTGCTGCAGCACCGCAGAGACTGCAGCGATGGAGAGGGTCGACGGGCAGGCCGGCTGCAGACTGCACAGCGGCAGGGGCCACACCAGGTGAAAATCCCGGCCAGACCTGGTAGGTGCTTGGCCAAAGTCCCTGACACAATCCAAGGGATGATGTAAGGGTGGCAGGGAATGCTGTGGCCCATGAGGTCCTGTGAGCAACAAGATGCTGTGAGCACCTCTGGGAAATGGTTGCAGTCCTTCATCATGAAGGTGCAGTGTGAAAACCCCCAAATTCCCAATACTTGTTGTCCCTGCTGGGAATGTACCAAGCTTCCACAACACCCAGACCACCTTCTACAAACACGCCCTTCTTGGTGTGAGGAATCGGCAAAGAAGTTTTCATCAACTCTCTTTTTTGAGAGGGGGGGCTGGTTTTCTAGGCCACACCAGACTGCACTCAGGGTTACCCCTGGCTCTGCACTAGAAATCGCTCCTGGCAGGCTCAAGAGACCATATGGGATGGAGATTCTAACCACCGTCCATCTTGAGTTGGCTGCTTGCAAGGCAAACGCCCTACCACTGTGCTATCTTTCCGGCCTCTTCATCAACTCTCTTGCCTCCCAGGACACACTTGTGAATTTGGGAGGTAATGAAAAATATGTGCTGGGAGAGAAAAGTAGGAGGATATGATCCATGAAACAAAAGCAGAGTAAGCATGCTTTTCAGACACAACTGCTTTAAGTTTTCATACCATTTTAAATTTGAATGATAGGCCACTTCAGCAATTTATAAAAAGGATTTGGGGACAACTCTGTTTTGAAAACTATCTTCCTTTGGGTGTTTAAAAAATGGCTTCTGGGGGCCAGAGAGATAGCATGGAGGAAGGGCATTTGCCTTGCATGCAGAAGAACGGTGGTTCAAATCCTGGCATTCCATATGGTCCGCCGAGCCTGCCATGAGCTATTTCTGAGCTGTAGAGCCAAGAGTGATCCCTGAGCACTGCTGGGTGTGACCCCCGCCCCCCACAAAAAAAAAAAAAAAAAGCTTCTGTGCCAAGCAGTTAGCTAGGACCAGCTTGCTGAATAAGGTCTGAGATGGTGTTTTGCTTTTATTGCTAGTTTAGGTTATTTGTTATACCCCAGGTCTACATTTATTTAAAAGACACAGTAAAAAGTCTGGGATATCCTCAAAGCTTTGAGATTAGACAACTTTGTATCACACAAGAACTGCTAAAATATTCTACTAAGAATGTTCCCCATCCTTTCATCCTCTTTTACTGCCCTCATGAAGAGCTTTCTACACACGATCTGTTTTCTTTGCTCATAAACCTCCTAGCCCTGTTCTTATGATGCCATGCATAAGAACACATAAATTAAGCTATTTTCTCTGCTTAAGTGATTGCATAGCTACATATGTATGTATAGTGAAAGCACTAAGAAAACCAAAATCTGCCTTGCAAATTCAGAGAAAAATGTTTCTGTGTATAGTGGATGGGTAGGTGTGTAAGGGTATAGAAAATGAATATAAATTTCTTCTACAAAACCAAAGTGAATTTAGAGCCATGTTTCTTAAAATTTATTTATTTATTTGGATTTTGGGCCACACCCGGCAGTGTTCAGGGGTTACTCCTGGCTGTCTGCTCAGAAATAGCTCCTGGCAGGCACGGGGGACCATATGGGACACCGGGATTCGAACCAACCACCTTTGGTCCTGGATCGGCTGCTTGCAAGGCAAACGCCGCTGTGCTATCTCTCTGGGCCCGTTTCTTAAAATTTAATGTAAAAAAAAAATCACTCAGTCCCTTGTTTAGATTCTAACTCAATAGGAATGGGTAAGATCTCCAACTTTCTTTGTAATGAAATTTCAGATATTGCTGATGTTTGTTATAGATCATAGAACATGAATGATTTAATATTTAGTTCTCAAATGGGTACTCTGTGGTCTGGAACACCTGAATCATCGAAGAACTGGTTGGAATACAGATTTTGAATCTATTGGTTTGGGAACTCCTGGTGTGCAATCTGCACAGTGACAAAATTGCATACTAAAGGGAGAGAATCACTGATGTTCGGCCTTCCTCCCCTGCCGACTCACAACCAGAAAAGAAAACTGAAATGCAAAAATAGCTGCACTATGTAGCAACAATACTGAGAGTGAATCTCAGGTATCTTGGTTTCTCAACTAATTCCTCCAAAGAATACTATCTTCCCAGGTCTCTCTTTTTAAGGTACACTTTCCTCCTTTTCTAAGTACCCTGTAAAAAAAGAATCTGCTCAACACATGACAGTCAGCGCATGTGAAAATGCGCTAGTCAAGGTTTTTGTTTTGTTTTTTAAAGAAGATTGAGCTGGGCATTGATTCAACTCCTTCAGCTCCCCTGCTGTGATTCCACATTGGGTGGGAGAGAGGGAGGCTTTCTGAGTCAAAACCAGGCCCTATGTCTTCCACTAAAAAGCCTTGGCACCAACCTGGAGTCTTCTATCCTCCTGTCAAAGGGAAGTGTGTCTCCAATTTATATCCAATCTGAGGTTATGTTTCTTCGCTGGACTATATAGAAGTGGTACCTCTCTCATACTGGAGAAAAGGATGCTATGAGAGGCCTCGCTGTGAAACTCTCTCACTGTGAGGCCTTGACCTAGCCAGTCTCAGGTGACTGGAGCCTGAGCCCAGGAGAATTGA
This sequence comes from Suncus etruscus, assembly GCF_024139225.1. Lineage (NCBI taxonomy): Eukaryota > Metazoa > Chordata > Mammalia > Eulipotyphla > Soricidae > Suncus > Suncus etruscus. The sequence goes on along the minus strand of NC_064857.1, from coordinate 29,465,555 downwards.
CTGACTGCTTGCTGGAACTCTCACCAAGATGTCCCTGGGAATCTCAGCATCAACTTGTTCAAACAGAACTCTTCCTCTTGCAAACCTCTCTGCCTTTCAATTATTCCTCTTTCCAGTAACTCAGGGCACTATCTTCCCAACACCTCTAGGCATCTCCCACTTTCACCCACTGAAAACCAAGAAGGGTGATCCCTAGAGCTGGAGGATCCCAGCTTTCCTTGCTATGTAGTGTAAGCTACCTGGGTCAGATTTGCTCTATCTTAGTTGTTTTCTTTTGGGAGGAAGGGTAGAGGGGCTCTAGGTGATATCCTATAGTACCCTAGGGATACTCTCAGCTCCGTGCTTAGAAGTTCTTGCAGGCAGTGCTTGGGGGACCACAAGGTTTTAGAAAGCAATCTGGGATCAGTCACAAGCAACGAAGTGTCCTAACCCCTGTGCTGCTATCTCTCTGGGCCTTGCTTTATCTCTTACATGTAACAGCCAACCCTGCCCCTGAGCTATCAGTTCTCCTCCCTCCACAAGGGTACCAAAAGGGTCCTCCTAAAAGAGAACACTGCCTCTGTCATTCTTTTGCTTTAACACTCTTTCTTCCCAAGTCATATTGCATTTCTTGACTGAAAAGGGGCCAATGAGTGGGAAAAGTTTGAATATGTGCCCTGGACCTGATCTAGCTTCATCAAAACCATTATGATGAATAGAGATATTTATTATGAATCAAGTTATTTTTAATTATTATAATAAATAATTATTTAGAGATAGCTAAAGCCTCAGTTTACTCATTCTCAATTTTACTAATCTAGAAAGTGGGCTCTTATACTATCTGTTAAGAGCTGTGGAGAGAGTTATATAAAACCAAGGTAAATCTTTTTGGTTCTGTTTTTCTTTTGTTTGTTTGTTTGTTTGTTTGGGGCCACATCTAGTGATGGTTCTCAGGGCTTACTTCTGGATGTGTGCTCAAGAATCATTCCTGGGGTCAAGGGATGCTCCGAGGACCATATGTGGTGTTGGCATCAGAACTGAGTCAGCTATATGTAAGACAAGCATCTACTCGCTATACTATTGCTCCAGCTCAGTGTTACACTCAATCCAGTCCTGACACACAGTGGATTCCTCAAAATAAGCATTATTATTATTTAGTCCAGAGTACTGGACATTATGGCTTAGTCTTGGTAATCTTCTAACTTTTGATTTATTGGCATAAGATGCTGCTTTCTTTGAGGAAAGGAGATTTGAGAGAAAGCTATTCTTGGTTATTTATATATGTCTTAATATGATAGTATGTGTAGGATCATGAGCCCCAGAAGAAAATTTGATTGAAATAAAATTTCAATCCACTATTTTTGCCTCAGTTCAACAACAGAATTCTCAAGAGCTGTAGGCTTCAGGATAGAAATTACTCAGCAGTAGGTCAAGCATCAGTAATGTAGGTTTTTTTCTACTTTCCAAATGTAAAACTTTGTTATATGACTTGAATTGGTATGTTATTTTGGGTTCTGTGAAGGCCATTAACATCAATTCATATGGAATAAAATTCAGAGCAAATTATAACCTAAAAACAATCTACTAAGTTCTACCCAATAAGAATATCCTTTTAGATAGCTATGGAAACGCCATATAGGCATAAACAAGAGGATTCCTCACACACAGATGTCCTATACCTTGTTTCTTAGGACTCTGATAACTCTAGTCCTTTGCAGGTAGGATTCTATGGCCATTTTCATAGAAGAATATCCAAATCGCAACAATAAAGACTTCATCTCCACCAATCTCTTCATTAATCTTAGAGGCATTAAAGGAAAAGGTGCTGAAGGCACATTTTTAAGCAACTACTTTACATAAACACTCTGCTAAATGATTCCACACAGATAACTTTATTAGACCCTTTTTATAGCCCCCCTGAAAGAACACTGAAGTGCAGGTGCCCCAACTGGAAGCTGCCCCATGGCTAGACCCTGCTGCCTGATTTTGCTGCTTTCTACAAAGGCCTCTAGAAATCTGCCTGTGATTGATTATCTAATGAGATAATGGATGCAGGAGTAGGGGGAGGCAGAACACTGCGTGCCACTGACTAATGTCTCCTCCTCTCAACTCTGCAGTTGGAATTTCTGAACCCAAATCATCGAATCTGTGTGGGAATCGAGCATATGGAAAATCTTTGGTAAGTAAAAATAAAGCCTGGTTAACTGTAGCTGTGTGCTTTAAATCTTGGCCTGTCTGTGATATGAAGAGAGACTACATGTTCCTTGTTTCTGGCCTGGGGATTAATAGAAAAACACTTCTGACAGTTATTCAGCCCTAAATCTTTATCATCTTGCCACCATTCCTGGTTCCTGCTTATTTTGTTGTTAGAAATATGGCTCTTCAGAGAACAGGGTTCAATTCTCTGGCTGAGAACCCTCTAGGCCTGAGATGGTAGGATTGGGGCCTCCCAGGGCAGGAGAGTGATTCAGAGCAACACAACAATCTAGGACAATGGGGAGAGAATGGCAGTATCAAAGGGCCGGAGTGCATGCTTTGCTTTCAGGAAACTGAAGTTTAGTTCCTGGCACTTCATGGTCCTCAGAGCACCAGCAGGAGCTCAGGAGTGGCCCCAGGACAAAACAGAACCCATCTCAGACAGAGGTGGGGAGAAGTGATTTGTATACTAGAACTATGCTGGGTAGAAATAAATGCACCTTAGACATGGGAGGGTCTTGTGAGAACACAAGGCAGTTGTTATCTCATGATGGGACTCCTAGGGAAGTTATTTGCTCCATGTCCTGTTCTTCAGAATAGGCACTCAAGTTTGGGACATGAGATGTTTGTTAAGGACTGGCACCCAGGAAGTTGTGGCTTTGGCCAAGGTGGCTGCACGCTGCAGGGCAGAACAAATCTGCTGCATGCCAGCCTGAACTGGGCAGCTTGTCCTCACTGACCAGGGAACTGATGGCACAAGTTTAATCTAAGTCACTCCTTGAGGAGAAGATATCTGTGTCTTCTTCAGGAGGTAAATGTGAGGTGTCGTCAAGGTTAGCCCAGTGGAGATGGAGTTATGACTGGAGGTGAGTCACTTTGGGAAGCTGGGTTTCCCCTCTCATAAATTCTCATAAACAGATTTTCCATATGACCAGAAACCTTAGAGGTTATCCAGACCAGAGGTCTTTGCAAAACACAGTGAATGGAGATGGGTCCCTCCTAGTCTTGGCAGGAAATCTAATCCAGAGATTACACTTAAAATCACATGTGGGGAACTAAAGAAGCAGTTTGCCAAGTAGGGTGCTTGCTTTGCATGCAGCATATCTAGGATCTATTCCCACTGTCCCATTTGGTCTCTCAAGCATTATCTTGAAGTGATAGTTTTGGTCCCTAAGCACCAGTAGATATAACCCATGTAACCCACCAAAAATAAAATAAAACAAAACCACAAGAAGGGAAGAAAGGGACAATTTCTTCTCTTCAGAGAACAGGCTATTTTTATCTGGAGCTGCTTCCAACATAGCACTCAGGAAAAATTGAGGCTAGACTTTTATCGCAAAAAGAACTTTCCAGTGTGACAGCTCAAATAGCCACCTTCATCTAAACCCAGAGGAAGACTATGGCTAAAGGAACAAGGGCATCCCATGACACTGGACTACCTGCTTTCAGCCTATGGACTTGGTTCATGGAGTCCTTGGCAGAAATTGAGCCACAGTGAGCTGAGATAGAATTGTGTGGTGATGGGAATATGTTCACAAAGGTGTGAAGGAGAACACAATAATTATACAGAGAATGAGGGGCCACCTGGCTGACCCTTTCCTCTAGGCCTGAGATGGTAGGACTGGGGCCTCCCAGGGCAGGAGAGTGATTCAGAGCAACACAACAATCAAGGACAATGGGGAGAGAATGGCAGTATCAAAGGGCTGGAGTGCATGCTTTGCTTTCAGGAAACTGAAGTTCAGTTCCTGCACTTCATGGTCCTCAGAGCACCAGCAGGAGCTCAGGAGTGGCCCCAAGACAAAACAGAAAAATTAAGACAGGGAGCAGAGCAATGCCTCAATGAGCACATGCTTTGTACATAGGAAAGTAGAAGTCCTAAATCCATCACTAGCATCAAATAGTTCCCCAAGCACTACCAGAAGCACAGAGCCAAGAGTAGCCTCTGAGCACAGCTGGGTGTGATCCAAAAAAATAAATACACAAACAAAAACTAGAACAAAGGAGGATTAGGTGTATGTACCCCTTCCACCCCAAAGGCCTGACCTAGTCAGCAGGGAGCACTTCCAGGAAGCCACAAGGTGGCACAGTAACTCTACCCACAGTTGCCCTCATTGGGGAAAAGGGTGTGGTTCATGGGATTAGTACTAACATTTCCCGGCAATTTCAGGAATGTGGTGACTTTATGACTTCAGCATGAGTGAAGTGGAGACATAGAGCTTTGCCTGTGGACTTAGCCCTTATTAAACCAGGGGTTACTTTTCAACCCAGAAAGTTTCATGAACACTTCCACTGTAGAGGACTGAGGCCCACTCAAGGGAGTTGCATTCCAGACTCTTGTCACATGTCATGTGACCATTGTGAGGTTGAAGAGACTGAACAAGCCCATGGGCCAAGTAGAAAACCATAATAACAGAACTAATAGTATGTGAAATAGAATTGTACCAGGTATTCAGGGCAGTAGGTATATGAGGCAGAGAGATCAAGGTGAGCCACCAACCTGAGGGAAAGCATCCTGGAGAAAGAAGTCTGAAAGGCAGGCTGTGAGAGGCTGAACTCAGGAGAAAAATAAATGTGTCTGAGTATTAGAAAAGACACCAAAAGTATTAGGAAAGGTAGGGCCAGCCCTGCTGGACCTGGAATTGTTGGGACAGGTGGAGGAGAGCATAAACCTGAGCTGGATTTTTGAGGAGACTTGAAGTGAAGGTTGCAGACTGCAGAATGGAAGTCAGGTAGTCAACATCTAGACAGGGCTGGAAAGCTGAGAAGAAGGGAGGGAAAACAAGATGGCCCTGGTGGATCATCTCTGAAAATAATAGCAGAAGCAATGGTGAAAATGGAAAAGAATGTAGATAGGATTTTAAAGCCACAATCTGCAGATTTAACAGCAGGTTGAAGAGGAAAAAGTTCTAGGGCAAGATGTAGTCATTATCTGAAGTGTCTTGACAATAAAAATTCTCAAAAATGAGATCTCAGGACCAGTAATACCAGGAGCATCCAGAAGCTTGTTTAAAATACAAAGTCCCAGCTCAGCATCAAACCTGTTGGATCTGAAACAGGGGTGGGGCCTCCAGTGTATCAATAAGGCTTCCATGAGAGATTGCTGCCAGGAAAATGCCAAAATTCTGACCCTAGGTGGTTGGTGGTTAAATTTAGCCTATTTCAAATGACCCCATTCAATACCCGAGGATCACAACTGCATCCTCACAGTCCTTTCCCTTCCTTACAATACAGATTCCTCCAGTAGCCCGAATCTCAGTGAAAACACCCGCCATCTTGGAGGCAACAACCATGGGCTCAGAGAATGGAGCTGTTCTGAAAAGAGGGTAAGAGCTTTGTCTTCCTTGTCCTGTTGCCTGCTGAGCTCCCCACTGTTTCTGGATCACGGAGTACTCATTGGTGGCCCAATTTACAAATCCCTTAGGATACTAAAACAAAATTCATACCAACTACAAATCGTCTTTTAACGAAGATGATAATCCTATTCTCTATAGAGCCGTGACAACTATTTCTCTGAAATGTTTTTTGATGGTTTCTGCTTCATAAAAGCCTCTCCTAGAATTTGGAGAAGTGTCATTCAGGAGAGGTTTTGGTTAATCATAGGCCATATTGAGAACTTCCCAGAGGCAAGCAAGTGTCAGAAATTTATAATGAATTAGATTAAGAGTTCCTACCCAAAGTTAAAGCAGTATGGACTAAGCTTTAGAACCAAACACAGAGAGCCCAAGTTACTTGCACTCTCACCTAGGACTAGCTATTAGAGTAGAAGTATTCAATGCCTCCACCAATTCTCTTCACTGTCTTGATGTTGTACCAAGAAGTCTTCAACACAATTCAACATGCACTTTTATGCCTCTACCACAGGGAAGCAGAAGGCATGTTTAGGAGATAATGAAGGCTGCTGGCTCTTGATTTTGATTTGCTTGCCTGGCACTTCTGCCAACTTGCTATGACTTCAAGCAAATTATTTAGAGCTTCGTGTCTTATTTTAAAAAATAAAAATAAAACAGAAGATAATAATGCTCCTATTATTGAAGAAGTTGTTATGAGAGTGGAACATGAGATCATCCATGATGCATTTAGCCAAACTGTTGCTCTCATTTTCAAGTAATTTACACAATAGTTCAGAAAGTATTAAGCAGTGTGTCTTATATGAAGATTCAAGAACTAAAATACCAATCTGAAGAGTACTTACTTCACAAAAGCCCTGGGATTTCATAGGAAATCCTTTCAGATGCAAGAAAGTAATCTAGAAGGCATTCTAAAAGTCAAGTCAGTGCAAAGGAACCTAATTGGAGGAAAGTAAGAAAATTGTTTGGATTGTATTAAGCTCTCATGATAAATTGTTCTGAGCAGCAAGAGCTGTTGCTGAATGCCAGAGTGAACCAGTAAGTTCTTTACTGTAGCTTGATAGAGGCCAGGCTTTCTGAACCCCATTGCAAAGGTTCTAGTGATTCTTTTCCCTCCAAATTCATATATTCTATTTTAATTTGTTCTTAAAGCCCTGGCAATTTGAAAAGTAAGGTCATTCTTTTCAGAGGAGCAATCGCACCATTTTACATATTAGGAAACTAAAATGGTTGAGCCACTTGCCTGAGGTTATGCACTGAGCAGGGAGCAGAATTCCATTCTGAATTCAACCCCTTTCTAGAGCTGGTGATTTGGGGACATTTGCCTTTTCTAGGGAAGATGTAGGCAGAAGGCTGAGCTAGCAGGGTGCACCTAAGGTCATCTCATTTTCTTCCTCACTCCTCTGGAAGGTCTCCCAGGAGAATTATTCCTTCATAGTACTGAAGAGAGTGGTCTATTCTACACAAGTAATATGTGAGCTGTGAAAGTTGGCCACTGCTCTTGGGGGAAGAGGTGATTAAAAACTAAACATTTGGGGCATTTGCCTTGCCCACAGTCGATCCAGGAAGAATGGTGGTTCAAATCCTGGTATCCCATAAGGTCCCCTGAGCCTGCGAAGAAAAAAGAAAGAGAGGAAGGAAGGAAGGAAGGAAGGAAGGAAGGAAGGAAGGAAGGAAGGAAGGAAGGAAGGAAGGAAGGAAGGAAGGAAGGAAGGAAGGAAGGAAGGAAGGAAGGAAGGAAGGAAGGAAGGAAGGAAGAAAGGGAGGAAGGAAGGAAGGAAGGAAGGAAGGAAGGAAGGAAGGAAGGAAAGAAGGAAGGAAGGAAGGGAGGAAGGAAGGAAGGAAGAAAGGGAGGAAGGAAGGTAGGAAGGAAGGAAGGAAGGAAGGAAGGAAGGAAGGAAGGAAGGAAGGAAGGTAGGAAGGAAGGAAGGAAGGAAGGAAGGAAGGAAGGAAGGAAGGAAGGAAGGAAGGAAGGAAGGAAGGAAGGAAGGAAGGAAGGAAAGAAGGAAGGAAGGAAGGAAGGAAGGAAGGAAAGAAGGAAGGAAGGAAGGTAGGAAGGAAGGAAGGAAGGAAGAAGGAAGGAAGGAAGGAAGGAAGGAAGGAAGGAAGGAAGGAAGGAAGGAAGGAAGGAAAGAAGGAAGGAAGGAAGGAAGGAAGGAAGGAAGGAAGGAGGGAAAGAGGGAAGGAAGGAAGGAAGGAAGGAAGGAAGGAAGGAAGGAAAGAAGGAAGGAAGGAAGGAAGGAAGGAAGGAGGGAGGGAAAGAGGGAAGGAAGGAAGGAAGGAAGGAAGGAAGGAAGGAAGGAAGGAAGGAAGGAAGGAAGGAAGGAAGGAAGGAAGGAAGGAGGGAAAGAGGGAAGGAAGGAAGGAAGGAAGGAAGGAAGGAAGGAAGGAAGGAGGGAAAGAGGGAAGGAAGGAAGGAAGGAAGGAAGGAAGGAAAGAAGGAAGGAAAGAAGGAAGGAAGGAGGGAAGGAGGGAAGGAAGGAAGGAGGGAAAGAGGGAAGGAAGGAAGGAGGGAAAGAGGGAAGGAAGGAAGGAAGGAAGGAAGGAAGGAAGGAAGGAAGGAAGGAAGGAAGGAAGGAAAGAAGGAAGGAAGGAAGGAAGGAAGGAAGGAAGGAAGGAAGGAAGAAGGAAGGAAGGAAGGAAGGAAGGAAGGAGGGAAGGAGGGAAGGAAGGAAGGAAAGAAGGAAGGAAGGAAGGAAGGAAGGAAGGAGGGAAGGAAGGAAGGAAGGAAGAAAGGAAGAAGGAAGGAAGGAAGGAAGGAAGGAAGGAAGGAAGGAAGGAAGGAAGGAAGGAAGGAAGGAGGGAAGGAAGGAAGGAAGGAAGGAAGGAAGGAAGGAAGGAAGGAAGAAAGGAAGGAGGAGGGAAGGAGGGAAGGAAGAACTAAATGTTTACCTTAGTGCAGTGATTGCCCCACCCACTCACCCTGGCTTTTCTTTAGCCCCAGAAAACTCAAGAAGATAACTGAAGACTACCCAGCACTTCCCCAAGGAGCAGAGGCCTCCCTACCACTGACAGGAAATGCTTCCTGTGGTGTGCCCAGCATCCTTCGAAAAATGTGGACAAGGCACAAAAAGAAGTCAGAATATGTGGGAGCTACCAACAGCGCCTTTGAAGCCGACTAAAGATGACTTTCACCAGTTCTGTGCACAAATGATTTAGAACTGAACCACATTCACCTCTCCTAGTTCCTGGTCAAGAGACACCTTCTCCCTTTACTAAAAGATCTTCCTGGCATAAGTAAACAAAGTAACCTCCCTTGAAGGAAAAAGAAAACTGTTTGTTTTTAGAATTACTAGTCAAAAAAATAAAATAAAATAAAAAGAAAGAAAGAAAGAAGGAATTATTAGTCAATGAGCTGAAAATGGCTTTGGAGGCCTGAAAGTTTAGAGCCCTTTATTTAAGCAAAATACACCAAAATCACACTTTCTTGACTCATATTAAAGACCTCTAAGAAAGAAATCAATCCCTTTCTTTGTGAGTTACTCTGATGTGTGTAATTTCAGATTTTAATGTAAGAGCTCTATGCTTAAGGCACTTGTTAACAGATGGTTCTTACTATCCCAATTATCATACATGTTTTAACTTGATGAGGTACTATTTTTAAAGACAAAACACTATATATTTACTTCATTGTTTTAATAATTAATTAAGAATACTATCAATATCTTTAAGATGATTATTTGGCATGATTGCATGGGTTCTCTAATTTATGTGTAGTTTTTATATGTAAAATATTATTAAAACTAAATGTTGAATGCTAATGTTTTCTGAAGTGGCATGATCTAATAGAATTAATGACACCTTGCTTTGGCGAAATGGCTTTAAGTTTTATTAAATTTTGATTTTGAAGTGATACCTTTTATATCATTCTCTCTTATCACAAAATCCCTATAGAGAAAGTACAATTATCCCAATCTACAAAGGGGGAAATTAAGCCTTAAAAGAGTATGGGGTTAGATCCCAGCTAGTGAAATAAGATAAATCCTTAACTTTTCCACTGGACTTTTCACCAGGCTTACCAATTTGAAGAAGATTTTGAAGTATAAGAATATATTTTGAGGGTCATCTTTGATGGGAAGTGTTTGATAAAGCTGGAACAGGTAGTTTTGAACAAAATATTATTAACATATGTATTAGTTTGATCCAAAAGAATCAATTATCAAAAACAACTGAGGGAACAGAACTTCTAGAACCACAGAAAGACTTCATCATAAGTTCCAATCCCTGACCTGTACAGACACCGAGATCTCCAGATACAGAGGTCTGATTTTGATCTCTAGATACAGAGGTCTGATTTTATCACCCAGGACGGAGCAGAAGTCTTCCATACACCACAAAAGCAGCAAGGGAAGAGTAAATGAACCTGAAAGGAGTCTATAGTTAATCCCATGACAATATACTTCAAGGACGGAGAAACCCTGTATCTCTTAGGCTGAGGGAATTCCTTTTCAAATGACCTCATTATTTATTGTGCCTGTGCAGGAGGAAAGAAAAAAGAAAAAAAAAGGCAAAAAAGCACAAAACAATTTTCTTTTTAGTTATTTATCTAGTTTTTGTCAATTTCTTTGTTTTGGTGTGGTTATTGAAGTTGTTGTCTCCATTTATATTTGTTTTTTTCTTTTCTTTTTTCTTTTCTTCCTTTATGTGCTCTGCCATGTTTTTTATCTCAAGACCATAGCCTTTATGTGGTGCTTATCTTTATTGTTGAAGTGCTCACTGAATATTTTACTTGACACTTCTTTTTGTACTGTTGTGGTGTTTCACCCTCCTTTTCCCCTTCGTCTCTCAAACCTAGGATGAGAGCCTCCAGAAGGACTCCGCCCATTTTTGGCGTATTTGATTTTTTCCCCAGTCTATTACTTTTCTCTTCTTCAAACAAAACCACATAACTTGAACTATCTAGTCCCACTTGCCAACTAGAGCCAGAAATAAGAGAGGTACCAAGACCAAACAGGTGTAGGACCACTAAGCAGTTAGCTAGGCACAGAGGGGACCACTTATTCTGGCAGCCCTGGGGGTGAGGGAGGAGGATATGGGAGGTAGGACAGAAACGAAGGTGGAGGGAGGACAATTCGGTGATGGGAACTCCCCTGTTTTTATGTTAGTATGTACCTAAAATATTATCATCAATGATATGTAAGTCACTATGATTCAAATAAATATTATATTAAAAAAAGAATCAATTGTCAAAAACAATCGATTATCAATTTCACATAGTTCGACTTATTATATTATAGGTCAAACTTTCCATCTTTCAATGGAAATATAAATTCCGTTGTCAATATCAGTAGCCTTAAATTTTTAATATGATAATACTAACATTATTAAATATTTTCTACATTTACTATATGCCAGGCAAAACACTAAGCACTTAACATGCATTATTATCATACTTATAATAACTGAAGTGTCTTTATTCATTGATAGGCACCAGTTTAAAGCAGTTAAACGAAGACCAGAGAGATAATATAGCCAGTAGATTGCTTACTTTGCATACAACCAAGACAGGTTCCATTCCTCATACCATATATGATCCCTAACTCCACCAGAAGTGATCCCTCAGTTCAGAGGCCATCAGTAAGCCTTGGCACAGCCAGGCGGCATTACCTAAACCTGCTACTCTCCAAATAAGTTAAATGATTAAACTAAAGGCTAACGACCTTTATTAAATAGTTAGGCTAAAGACCAACTCATATGTTTGTCCAGCTTCAATGATGGTTATATTCTATTTCACGTAGAATATAAAAACTAGAACAATTGAGAAGTATCAAGGCTAGGAAATAATTGTCATCTTGAATCTTAGCACAATTGGTGAGCAAAGACTGCTTGGAATACTGTGTGGTGATGGACAGATGAAGGAGTACAGTAATGAATTAGTAATGTCTGCCCATGGAAGGTAGCAGGAACATAGACTTAGTACATTTGTCATTTGTGACTTCAAGTCTGACTGCAGAAGGCTTATGTGCTAAATGAGAGGCTTAAATTACTCCAATCCTTGGGTTTTATAGATAGTAGAAAAGGCTTTTGCTTTGCATATGACTGACATGAGTTCAGTCCCTTAGCAACATACGGTCTCCCAAGTTCTGTCAGGAATAATCCCTGAGCATCACCAACATGTGGCCCCAAAACCAAAAAAATTTTTTCAACTAGAAGTAAAATACTTCCAGAGCTGGAACGATAGCACAGCAGGTAGGGCATTTGCTTAGCATGCAATTGACCCAGGTTTGAACCCTGGCAACCTATGTGGTCCCCTGAAGTGATTTCTTAGTGCAGAACAGTAGTAATGACTGAGTACCACTGGGTGTGGCACAAAAGCCAAAATAAATTAATAAATAAATTACTTCAACCTCTTTAACAATACCAGATATGTTGTGATGAAATTTAATCTAAGACTAGATTGGACATTGTGTTTTGGTACAACAATGAACTTGGCCACATGACATCAACTGTTACTCATATGCTGCTACTCTGGGACCATATGTTGCTTTCCACTCTGAGTTACTTGTTATTCTCTTGTTGATGAACCATAAAAAAAATATTTCATGGGGGAGGGACACAAGAAAACTGTGCTCCTGAGCTTTCACCTTGCTAATTTCTGTTCTTCAATCATTGTCTTAGACTCAGCATTTGACTCTACCATTAGAACAAGATTTGAAAATTTGGGCATCAAGTGATATATCAGTGCTGGCCCAGGCTCAATGATTAGTAGATAATGGGGCCTGAAACAAAATGAAGAAGTCAACAGGTGAATTTTTCTAGACCTATCAAAATAGTCTAAGATTGTTTAACTTACTTAATTTGCAAGTGATGTCATCTATTTGGAGTTGTATGTAGGATGTAGCAAAGTTATTTAAATTTATATATTTTATAATGTTTACCTTGTATAAAACATTTTAATGGGCTAGCCAAATGGAAATAAAGTGTACTTTGTGAAATAAAGTGTACTTTCTTTGTGATGTTAATAAACTATCACAAGAGTGTGTTTTAGGCTCCCTCATTGAATGAAAGAGAATGATTTTACAATGGGAAAGAATTAGACATCTGGATTTTACCCAAATGAAAAGGATGCTGAGAAATATTCCAGCATGTCCTTTGATTCCAGGATGGCATCTGGCTTTGATGTTACCAGCCCTATTCAGCAGCCAACTTCAGGGACATTTCAGTCAATAAGGGGCATGGCCTGGCACAACCTCTTCCTTCAGGACTCAAAAACTGCCCTATGAATGCAGACCTCAGTCCCCACCATAAAATTCAGCAGGCCCAGTGACCATCCCCTACCTGCCAGCTCTCTCCTGCAGTTCCAGGAGATGTGACCTTTCTCTATGGCCCCCTCAAGTTCAGCCCACTACAGACTGCCCCATGACTCATATCTTAAAAAAGTATGCCAAAGCTAATGACAGAAGCCTTCTGGATTCCGGGCATAATGGAGCCTGTACTCTTCTTGTGCCAGAAGCATCAGGCTCTCCAGGACATTTAGGGTAATAAAAATCACTTCCTTTAGGACCAAGTCTTGTCAACTATTTCAGTTCTTCCTTGTGTGCTCTCTATGGGCTCCCACCCAGCTCTCAAATTGCCTTTAGAGCTTGCAGATGGGCAGTGGGCAGGAAAAGCAGTACCAGCCAGAGTCCAATTTTAAAAAGAATCATGTGGCACGTTGTATCTGACTCTAAATTGGCAGAGACTGAGACAAGCAAAGAAAAACACCAAGATGACTCTTTCTAAAAGATTGGAGTTAGTTTTTCATCTGTACAAGAATGGCAGCCACTGCTGAGAGGTTTGTGATGAATGCAGCATGGGAGAAAAGTCTCATTATGCAGAACAGGGAGAAGGAAAGAGAAGTCATATAGCCCTAGGACAATATTTGCATACATTTGTTACCGTGGTTAGGGAAAGGTCTGTACTACCCAGAGAATGGCTAGATAAGACACCTGGGATATGGCACTTTCTTTGGAGGGCTGGGGGCCTCCTAGTTCCTAAAGCCAACTAGTGCCTAGTTCCTGGTGTCAACCTAGATCTTAGAGCCTCATGAGGAGCTAGGGAGAAATCAGGTGGAGAGCCTTTATTATCCATATTATTGACCTTTCCCACACCTTTGAACTCTCAGAAGTCTCAGAAGCTCTCAGAACAGGTTGTCATAAAGCAAATCTCCCTTCTGCAGAGGTAAGCAGCCAGACCCATTTTAGCAGCTAGCCTTTCAGAAAGCCTATGCTTTTCTAGTAAGATTCCCTATCCAAAGCTCCAAATAGGGAGAGGTGCCTATTGGCCTATTGGCCTGCTTAGTAAGTGCTGATCAATATTTTAGACACTTCACTGAAGACAAAATTGAATTTCCTTCTCTTGAACCACCTGAGCTCAAACCCTTCAGGGAGATGCTTACCCCCTTCACCATCCATATACAACTTCATGGAGTTCAAGATTCTACCCAACACGGTATCTAAGGGTGTCTGGGCACATTGGGTGGAACGTTGGAGCTCTATGGGAAACAGGAAGACTGAATAACTATTTCTAAAATCAAATGACGGCCAGTGCTTCAAATGTGTTTACATTTTCTGACAAGGTTCAGCTAAGGGACAAGAGGCAAAACAAGCAATAGAAATACTTTGTCTCGTTGAAGATCCGTTTCTGGCACAGCAACATTTAGGAGGGCAGTTGGCTTGTTCTCAGTCTCTCAGCGTTCCCACCTTTCCCATCAGCATGCATATATACCTTTTTCTTCCTATTCCTTTCCCCTATTTTCCCACAGCCAACTCCCAATCTCTGTAGGAACCTGAACAACAGGAGCCACTCTATGCATACAGTGTCCCCTCTTCTATATCATAAAGGTGTCCCCTTCTTGGCTACCTTTTGGGTCTCCATACTTCATCTTTCTCAATAGCTAAAAAATGCTGGCTCTGATACTTCAGAAACTATTGCACCTCAGTGACACTCAGTTTCCTCAGTAGTTAAAAAGAAAATGCCATCATTTCCTTGAATCCTAAAAAAGATTTAAAAAGGGAGTAGACAGATGGCCCAGGATATAAGGTGTTTGACAGACATGCCACAACCTCTGTTCAGTAACTCCCAGCCCCATACATGGTCACTCAGGCACCCTTTAGGTTCACTCCTGAGCACAGAGTCAGAGTGAATAAACCTGAGTACTACTAGGTGTGATCAAAAAAGCAAAACTAAAAAAAAAAAAAAAATTAAACAAAGTAATTGGTGTTAAAACTCAATGTCAAGGAGGTAAGCTTGCAGGATGCACGCTTTTCATACAGAGGTCCCAAATTCATCCCTGGAACCTCATGCCCCACCCAGAACCACCAGTTTTGACTCTCATGGGCATTAGAATTACTGGGCCCTACATCACCAGACTGAGCACTGAATCACCAGGCATACTCTCAGGGATAGGTATTGCAGGGAATGGCAGTTTGAACCTTCAAAATACTTAGAAGCCCCCTTCAAATAAAGAAATATATATAAAATTCATCAGTATGGTGGTACATGGGTAAAAATGTCAAAATATTTCCACTCAGGCAATTCAATATCTAGACCATTCTCAACCCTGGTTACCTAGCCCCTACTCCTGGGCTTCTCAGATCTCTCCACAGTCAACTGTTTGGGGTGACACAAAGAACTCTGGACCAGTGAAGGGCACAAGGCCCACTCTCTACCATGAATGGACTGTGTCCTCTTGGATTATGTGCCCTCTCTGCAGCTGCTATTCAACTATGCTTACCTCCTAAAGCCAGTGTGCTTGAAGGGGCATCAAGCACAGTGTAGCAAAGTGGACAAAGGGTGGGAGAGGTAACCCGTTAAACTTAGTAGAGGCTTTCCTTGATGCCAGGAGGTAAGGCCAAAGAAGGGGGGTAGACAACTAAGGAAAGGAAGGATTATAAAGTGCCCCACACAAGTGGAAGGGCAAAGCCAGGTTGCCTCTTTACCTTTGCCAAGCTGCCTGCTTTTCTTTGACAGGCATTTTTAAGTGCTGTGAAAACATGGTACAATTTTCCTTATAAAAAAGTGGGCGGGAGAGAGGCTGGAGTGATAGCACAGTAGTAGGGTGTTTGCCTTGCGTGCATCTGACCCAGGACAGACCTGGGTTTGATCCCTGGCATCCCATATGGTCCCCTAAGCCAGGAGTGATTTCTGAGCGCATAGCAGGAGTAATCCCTGAGTGTCACTGGGTGTAGCCCTGAAACAAAACAAACAAAAAGAAAGTGAGCAGGAGAGATAGCTCATAAGATTTGGTTGCATACTTTATATGCCACAGGTGCAGCCCTGCAGTTTCCCAAGCATCAGAACAAGAACAGAACCTAGCACTAGAGCTGATCTGGGTATGACAAACACACACACACACACACACACACACACACACACACACAAATAAAAATAAGAAGAAAGAAAATGACTGCAACAGGGTCCTGTGGGAGCCTCTGTCACACTCTGGGGACAGCAGAGTATGAAGGGGGGTGTGGTGAAACAAACTCCAGCATAAAAGCTTCTTGCTTCAAGTGAGGTGCCTCTCTCATTCATGAAATATCAATTGAATTACCTGTCAGGTCCACTTCATAGCCTGATAAAGATCAGAGTGAGTCGTACAGAAAAAGGGCTTTAGGCATGGTGAATTGTTGTTTAGCCATATGGTGTTGTGATAATTTACTCCATTCAGAAAAGAAGCAGAGCTGGGAGAGAGGAAAAGTGACTCAGGAAGTTCAAGGCTGCAGCATTAATCAGAGAACCAAAAATAGAATAATTTTTCAGAGTTTCAGGCCAAGCCCACCAACAGTCGGCAAGCAGGGGTCTAATTTTGCTCCCCTCACCTCTATCCCAGGTGCTTGTAGGGGTAAAGGTGGTTAACCCAAGTTGGCCTTAGCCAGGGCAAGTCAGGCAAGCCAACTGAACTTGGCTCACAGGCAGGAAACTGGGACCAGTAGGTAGCCCCGCTGACTTCACTCTGAAGGACTCTCCCTCTCCGGGAGCTGCCTGCTCATTGCCCAAAGCTGCCCCTGGCTTCATGCCTGTATTCCCTACCAGCAAAATTAGGCTCTAATAAAACCTACAAAGCAAGTTGGCCAGGAGACCACGGACCTCCTGGCTGAGGAGGGCAGCTGGCTTTTGCCTGCCCTGCCTCAGTGGGGCATCTCCACCCATTTTTTTTTCTCAAAGGTGGGGTACCCTGCTCAGGTACCCGTGGCACTAAAAACTGAAAGAACTACTTAGAGATTATATCTGGAGGCTCTAGTAACTAGGCAGAGATTTGGTGTTTCATAAACATTGCTCCAAGCATTTCCTTAGCCCAAGCCAAGGAAAGTAAGGTAATAATTCAGAGAACAATGACCTCATCTGGAAAGCAGGCTCCCCAGTCTGTCGCATAGAACCCACATCCCCTTCCTGATCAACCCAGGACAATTGGCTCATCATGAGGAATCTCAGAGAGGCCTGGCCAGCAGAGAGAGCAGGTAGCCCTGCTAGATGCAGGCTCAGAGTAGGATGGAATGGCTTTCCTGCTAGTTCGAGAAGTCACTGACCTAAGCAAGATGGTTTGGGGGAGCAGGGGATTTCCAGCCAGGAGTCCTTTTCTCTTGCTATTACATAGAAAGAAAAAACCAGAATAAAGTCAAAGTAATTTGTCCTCTCTGCCCTTCTAGGTCCCCAAGGCTCCCATCAGCAGTATGCCTGAGCAGCTGTTGAGAGCTGAGTACTGCCATGAAACTGGTTAGCCTGGTCCCACTGCCTTTTATCCACCTGCTTCTTTGTTTTCTCTCAAGAAGTGTTGGTGCAGTGAGAGGTGGAGATCAGGAAAGGAAGTAGAAAGCAAGGGGGTGGGGTGGGGGGAGAATACCTGACAGGACTGGTCATTTCTTCCCAGCCCTTGAAATTCAGTGAATAGCCCCAAGTACCCAGGCCATGACCCAGGTGTTACTTGAACAAAATCTCCTTAGGTTTTCCAGCCAGTATTTGGTGGAATTTTGGATAGTCATATAAATATCTCTAGGAGTACTTTATAGGAGCAAAGTGTAGGTGGGTGTGGAGTGAGGGAATGGGGTGCTGGTTAGTGATCAAAACCAGGGCCTCACATGCACATGTGAACACGATGCCACTGAGCGACATCAGGGTTTACCCAGAGCCAGGCAATGGTAGGTGCTTAAAGTACCTTAGCAAGTTGTGAAACTTAGCAAAAATTATTCAAATACAGTCAAGCTCTTTCTGGAAGTAGCATTCCAAAGAGAACAATAAGTTATACTTGTGTTAAGTAATTAGTTTTCTATGTAAAATAATTATGTGTATATATATTATTGTCTTCCCTTTAAGTTAACATGTGTGTAGGAGAAACAGAACATGCCCAAAATGGAATAACTTGGAATAATTAGAGACCTATGTCACCAAACCAGCACTTTATACCTATCCAACTGCACCTTCAACTTTTCTCAAAATTATATACAGTTTTTATCCAGGAAACCTGAAGTGTGTACTAACAGAATAACCTACCTAAACTATCTCTTCCAGGGCTGAAAAGACAGTGCAGCATATGGGTCACTTGCCCTGCACATGGCCAACTAGGGGTTTGATCCCCAGCATCCCATATGATACCCTGAGCACCACCAGAAATGATTCATTAGTGCAGAGCCAGCTAATACAAATACTAATTTGTATTAGTAGTGCAATATCAGTAATGCCAGTAATTCCTGAGTATTGCCAGTTTTAGCCCCCAAAAAACAAAAGTAAAATAACGTAGAAGACCTCTTTCATCCTTCTATAATAATATGATAAAAAATAATATAGTTGTAAACAATTTCTTTTTTATTTTCCAGCCTCTTATCATTTTTTTTAAAAAATAATTCATTTAAGCACTGTTGTTACAGAAATGTTCATAGTTAAGTTTCAGTCATTGAATGTACACCACCCTTCACCAGGGTCACTCTCCCATCACCAATGTTCCCCATTTCCCTCCTCCCCGACTCTCTGCCTGTCTTCAGAATATGCATTCTACTTCTTTCTCTCATTATCATTGTCATGATAGTTTTCAGTGCAGTTAGTACTCTAACTGTGCTCACTGCTCTTTGGTAATCTCGCCTCTTATCTATAAAGACTTCAGCTTTGTTCACCTCCTTAGAGCTCCTGCCTACCTGCTTGAAGGGTCATGGCACAATTCATGAATCATTTCATAAATTAGATCTCAAATTTATTCTACTGAATATTTTTGTTTGTTTGTTTGTTTTGTTTTTGGGTCACACCCGGTAGTGCACTAGGGTTACTCCTAGCTCTACGCTCAGAAATCGCTCCTGGCAGGGGTGGGGGTGTGTGGGGGGACCATATGGATGCTGGGATTCAGACCACCGTCCTTCTGCATACAAGGCAAATGCCTCGCCTCCATGCTATCTCTCTGGCCACTATTCTACTGAATTTTTTATGTATGTGTGCACATGCACTCTCTCCCTCTCTCACTATCACTCTTTCTTTCTCTTCCTCTTCCTCTTCTCTCTCCAAACAACTTAGACATAAGATCTCATAAGCAATCCCAGAGGGTGTGGGGGCATTGCAATAGAAATCCAGAGAAGAGCAATGAATCCTTTTGCTATAAAAGATACTACAGAGATAAGTAGAGAAACTAGAGTAGGAGATGCAGCAGATGGCAGTCAGTTGCCTGTTGGAGTCCTTGCAATTAGGTCATGCCTTAGTTAACATCTGGTTTTCTTATGTAAGTGTAAGGCTTCCTTATGCAAGTATATGACTTCTTCTTACAAGAAGCAAACATCTTGGGGCCGAGTGCTAGCACAGCGGTAAGGCGTTTGACTTGCACGTGGTCAACACAAAATGGACCCTGGTTCAAATCCCAGCATTCCATATAGTAAAAAAAAAAAAAAAAAAAAAGCAAACATCTTTAGTTTTGTTCCCCATTCTTTTTCAACCTTTGTGATTAACTCCTCCTCATTTTAGTCATATGGATCTAGTCATGTAAAACAGGCAAATAGGAGAGAATATAAAAAACAGAGGCAACCCTATTAAAGTTGCTATTGGCCATTAGCCAGTAGCCTGGGCTACACAGTAGTCCATCTCTGTCTCATTCTTTCCAGTTCCATGCATCATTTAACCCATTCCACAGCACTCACAGGAATTTTCTAGTTGGCTACAACTATTGAGGCAATTGAGTTTGACTGTCTGTCAAGACATTCTATGTATGTATTCTATTTGTATGTATGTATTCTATATGTAGTATCATGCAACATTACTTTTTTATATTTTTCTTTAGAAATGTTGAAGTAATATACCATGTTAGGTGTTTGCTTTACATGCTTATGACCCACATTTTGATTCCCATACCCTATAGGTCCCCCAAGCACTTTCAGAAATAATCCCTATGCTCAGAGATAGCATTAAGCCCGAGTACAGTTGGGTGTGGCCCAAACATTTCCTCTCCAATTTTTTCTTGGTTACATTTATATTTTCATGTAGTTTTGTTTTGTTTGTTTCAGAGCCACACCTGGCAATTCTCAGGTTTTACTCCTGAATCTGTAGTCAGAAATTATTTCAGGAAGG